>NC_139511.1:8774981-8829785 GCF_008360975.1 Lichenostomus cassidix
AAATCAAGCATGAGCTGATAAAAAAGGGAAAAAAAAATCCATACTGGATTAGAAGAATAAATTTGGGAGATAAATTTGATATGCGCAATACTAACAGGAGACAGAGGTCCTTTTATTGTCTTTAATTAATTCTGTGCTTGGTGTATAAAATGCATGCATTTCAACATTATTTTCAACATGTTTATAAATCATATATTGATTGACCTAACAAACTTATTTTTTTATGGTTTTGATTACTGTCACTGAGAAGATACCCCCTCTTGAAGTATTGATGTCCTAACTTGAATCAATTCAGGTAAATTTTTCATATGAAGTCATGAAGTCTAAATATCTTTCTATTACATAAGTTGCTTTTCCATGCTGCTCTTGGGAGCTATTTATCAACAAGGCATAATAATTTGCTTGTTGGGCTGAAAAGTGTACAAAATGTTACTAAGCAAGGCCTGTCAGATGGCATTCAAATATGTTTTCAGTCTTTTCAGATATGGAAAATACTTACCTACTGTGAATAAATTACGTAAAGCAGAAGATTTTACCTTCAGAATAGTATAACTCCATATTTTTCCAGTCTCTGTATTTCTTTTGGCTGATAGTTTTCAGTGGTTTCTTTTTTTACACATCTGTACATCATGCTTCTGATGTTTTTTTAAAGGGGTCCTTTAAGTTTTGGCATATGTAGGCTGTTTTGAGAGAATACCTTTCCTCCCATATGTGATATATTTCATGCCTGTATGGAATATATACCCATTTGCCACACTTGCTTTGAAAAACTGTATTGCAAATTGTAGTCCCTTTTCTACTTTCAGACATATTAATTGTTAGGGAGCAGAATTTGGCTTAGAGAATTTGTACCATCCTTTAGCATTTCAGCAGGGCAAAAATAAAAAGTGCATGCTCAAGCTTTCATCCATTAATTGTCTTCTGGCCTGGGAAACTGTGTCAGGAATTTTAAATGATACTAGACTCTCTGGGGCACCAGAGAAAAAGGAAAATATAATCTGTGTAACTTAATTGTGCTCAGTGGTCTCCATTTGGACTGCTTTCCTGCCTGTTTTTGGTGTCTTGTTGATGGCAGTAGCAAAAGAACTGCCAATAATTGCAGCTTGGATGTGACTGTAATGGGTGTTCCTGATCTTGCATAATACCAAGAGTAGCTCAGAAATTTCAGATTATATTCAATCTTCCATTCTGCATAAAACCACAAAAATCCATTGTATTTTACAACTATATAAACTTCCAGGAAAAATAACGTTGGTTTGGGCTTATTTTAGTTTTGCATTTAGCATTCTGAAGTCAAAAGAAAGTAACTGAAATATAAGTGAAAACTTGATTTTGCAGTAATATCTTTGTGATCATGTATCTCCTTGCCTTTAATGCTAAACAATTGTTTTAAACTTGTTACACTAATCAGAAAGATAAAGGTTCCCACTATGATGAGTTTCTTGTGTCATTCTCTTCTAGCAGATGTTTTGTTTTTTCTGGTTTCTCTATGAACACTGTTGTAAACATTCTTCATTGCTGTCTCTGACAGATTTCATTTTCTAATTAAAACATAGTCATGTTTTGAAAAAATCTTACCGTAGAATTGGGGGCTGTTAAGAATGTGCTTAAACACGTCAAATCAAATTGTAAAATAAACATTTCAGAAGAATTTTCAGTAGCACATATACTTTTATTTTTGCTTGTAACATTGTTTTGACTAATTGTTTTTCTCAATAATTAGTGTAGCCCAGTAGTCAATACTGTCAAATATTTGCTGAATCAAGTTTGCAAAGCTGTTTCCTGATCAGCCCTGGTCTAAATGATGATATATTCATTTATCTATTAATTTGAATACCTATGAGTTTTATGAAATAAATTAGGTGAAGCAATGTGGAAATCATAGTTTTTATAAAAAGCAGTGCAAAAGTTCAGAGTTTGAATTTTCACTGTTGTAGCCATTTTTTACTAACATACCAATCAGAAAACATAGGAATTGGTATTTAATATTTTTTTAACAACTGCAGATAGATTGGTCTCTTTAAGTACTGCTTCAAATACTACAAGACAATGAATGTACAGTGCTGTACTGTAACATACAGTAAAATAGAACATGCACTTTCAGAAGTAAAAGGAATATGTAGGCTTTAAGTTTATTTTTCCTTTTTTCATAAAAGAGTTTTCCACAATTTTGCAGTCTAAGTGAATGATAAACCTTTTAAAAAAACCTTCCTGAAGCTTTTTGGTTTTTTTAAATTGCTGAAAAATAAACTGCTAGGATAGAAGTAACAGGTGGCAGTATTTTTTCCTTCTCTAGATCTTGCCCAAATCTCTGGTCCTTTAATTTACAGTCTTAACAAATTAATATAATTTAGGTGATCAGACATTTCCAGCACATATTTTGCAGTCTCCCAGGCTCAAAAAATGAGTTTACAGCTAGAATTTGTCATTGGACCTTCAGCTTTATTTCGGTGAATTATTTGTCACACTTCCCTTTCAAGCTTTATTTTACATTGCTATTTTTGAGCATTCAAAGGGTCAACAAGGTATTGCAGAGCAAAGTCAAGCTTCTCTCAGACTTCTCTCAGAAAGTGTCTCTCTCTGAGACTGCAAAATATGCTACCCATTTTACTAGGAGAGAAGGCCTTAGGAAAACTCACCCTTCTTCGTATAATGCCTATTGCCTATCAGAATTAGTCTTTACAAGTGCCATGAGAACAGTGGTGTTAAATAGAAACGAGCATCAAATTAACGTGTTATAGTAAGTGATGTCGTCATATAAAGATTCATATATATTGTTCAATTGCTTCTTGAAAGGGCTACAGGAAAAAGAAATAATTTTTAGGTACTTCGGCTGAGCATCAGCTCTCAGTTTATAGTGTTTTAAAATATGCTGGTAGTATAGTTTATGTAAATAACCCAGCTATATTCAAGTTAAAAACCAGCATCCTATGTTTGTCTGGAAGCAAAAGTTGCAAAAAATCCCTCCACTTTTGAAAACAAGCTCTTACAACAAATACATACAGTGAGATGATGTTTTGCAGTTTTCTCTGTAAAAAGTTTCATCATTCAATGGAATGCTTTAATTTTTCCTGAAATTTCAAGATATTTTGCATTTTTTGCCTTGAAATATTGAATACTGTGTAACATCTGTAGATATAAAAGTATATGTATTCATGCATGTCATGCAGAGTTTGTTCAGGAACATCAAAGTGAATTTTTTTACAGAATCTTCAGTAAAGGCTGTATGTTTGAACATAGGAGAAGTTTTACTGATAAATGTACAATGTCCAGACTAAGTTGTCCATTAAGATCAAACCCTAGTCTATAAATACTAGACTAAACTTAATGATATATTATAAAGTCTATATTATGAATTTATTCTCAGTCTTAAAAAAATGATACAATTTTCCCAACCTAATTGTAACATTACTTTTTGAAACAGGATGAAAATCCTGCTAACACACATTCTACAAGAGATTAATTTCACTGTTTTTCGACATTGCTGGTAGCTGTGTATTTCTATCTTGTGAAGTAATCCCTTCCTAAAACAAGAATCTCTACAATTTCCCATTAACAATCACGGGCATTTTGAATAATAGCACTGCACGAAGAGTTTTGTGATTTTTATTGTGTCAAGTCATCCTTGGAGGTGACAGTAAATACCTGCAGAGAAGAGGAAGAGGGAAGGAAAAACAAGGCAACAGCTCTAATACTGAATCGCCTGATATAAAATTCAGCTGTTATGAATTACTATTTTTGATATGCACAGGTGGTTTGGAGTGTCTGTATTCAAGTATCTAGTTTACTATTACTTACAGTAGAGGGGTTCTAAGTGAGCCAATGTATAACAAAGTGTGAATTGTCCGGGAAAAAGTACTATTATGGTAATAGTGTAGGACACAAATGTTTATTTAGGACACAGTATTTAAGAGATTGGAGGATTTAGAGTATTTCTGATTTGTCACTTTTCACTGAAATACATGATTTAAACAAAATTTTTCACTCTTAGCTTTCACTGATGTATGCAAGTTTAAAATACAGTTCTGCTGTAACATCACCATAAAATAGTGATTAAGAATCTGATACTTCTGCTTTTGCATATTACATGTGGGAAACGATAGAGGTGGCGATTTGTCTAATTGCTCTGCTGTAGTTACAATTATAGAAAAAAGGTCAATCTAGTCATTGTCAATTAAACTGCAAAAGAAAACATGTTTTGTAGCCCTGAAGAACCATTATGTCAATTTTATGCTGTTCGTCAGTGTATAACACAAGTGCTAGGATATACAAATCTTGTCTTTCATGGAATTACAGCAGACTTGGTCTATTACAGGCACTTGGTGCTGCTGAGTTGAGATAACCTTAAGTACTTCTGTTAATTGCATATTCTTTCATTGTCTCATGTTTCTCAATATTTGTGTGCAGTAAAACTTGGCTGCTTTAATGAATAGAAATGGATATGCCAGAGTGCAATTTGATCCTTCTATTTTTACATAGTTAAGAGATGATGAGTGGCAGAAAAAGATCTGTAGCTTGTAGCTACTGTAGTGTCATGATCAACTTTAACAAATGTAGTAATGTTAAATATTAAAATAATTATCTAAATTTGGTATAGTACCTGTACAAAAAAGTGCAGCGGTATCGTAAATATGGCACTCTTTTTTCTACTTTCTTTTCTTCCACTGGTCTTTTTCCCTCACTCTTGATCCTCATCAGGATAAACACATGAAACAGAGATCATTTATAAGAACAATTCAGTTCTTCTAAGTGTGGTTATGTTTCTGTAGGTTGTCCTGAAGATGTGCTTTGCACTAAGAAATCATTTTTTATTCAAAAATGCTTCAAGAACTGTCAGGGTATGATAAAATTTTGTATGCAAGTTTTGTTCTTACTCAAATAATTAAGGAAATTAGGGTGTTTTTTGATTACTTCTCATACCTGGAAATACCCTAAAAGAAAAGCTGAGTCTTTCATTATACCTCTAAAAGAAAGTTTCTCACTGTGTCAGACCACAGGTTGTTCTCTTATGTTGCCAGCACCTAATACAGCTGTATATGTCAAACTGGGACATTGAATCAATATTAATTAAAAAAAGGCAATTGAGAAGTTGACTGAACCTCTCAATTACACCTTGAACATGAAGAGTTATTTTGTTAATATATGATAGGAACACAGGAAATACAAACATAGGAAATAGTGAAAGATGAATTGCTTTTGGGATGCACTCTCTATCAATGTGCAGGAAGAACTCACAGAGGTATTCTTAGCTGTGGAGGTATCAAAAATACCTACAAGGCAAAATAGCAAATACCAAGGCACCATGTTTAGAAAGAGGGTGTAGAAAAGTAATAAAAGAGAGAGGCATAGACAGCTGCTTGCAGCTGGGCCCAGAAGAACAGTCAGCTAACATTTTTCATCCAGGCGTGTAGATTGGCATAATTCAAAAGAGCGCTGGCTGCAGGCCCTTCATGTATTCTTCAACAACCTGACGTGGTGTTTGATTAGAGCAGCCTTTGAACTTATTTCAGCATCCCATCATTTGTTTTGTTTTGAACCAGAATTTTTGCCTTGCAGTAGGGGGTTTTTTTGATCACTTTCTTTCTAGGGTCATGGGAAAATCTTAAAAGTGCAAATCAGTGGTAGCTAGGCCATGATCATCTCTGTTTCCAAACTCTACATACGTTTTAGATACCGTCTTTTTTGGTTGTGTTTATGTCTTTGTTCTAATTTAAAAAAACAAAAAAAAACCTGGTGAAATCTAATGGAGCTGGTATTAGTAGGAGTTATGCCTCAGGATTGCAGGTATTGTGAATGTGAAGTGGGAGTTGAGTGAAGGTCTCATCTCATCTCATCTCATCTCATCTCATCTCATCTCATCTCATCTCATCATCTCATCTCATCTCTCCTGCTTATTTTTCAAAACAAGGAATAAACTCGTAGTGTGTGTGGCTAGATTCTGTGTCTAGATATTTATGTTTGTGTTAATTTACTTTGCAAATGAAACTGCAGTTGTTGTTTATCCCATTTGTCCTATGTCTGTGTTATCATCTGACTACAGACTCAAACATTCAGGCAGATAAACCTTGTACTTTCAGCAGAAAGTTCTAGAAGAACAGTGGAGGGCGAAGTGCAGGGAGAAGAACTGTGCCTGGATTTGCATTCACTGTGACCTTTGCACTTCTCCATTGTGTGGAAAACAAGAGACAAGATGGAAGCTGTTGAACTGATTGTTGTTTCATAACCTTTGAAAAGTCAGAGTATGTAGGGTATTTGCTGTTTGGAGGCCTTGATTGACCCGTTAAAATAATTTGCCATTATGCAACTATGTTTCTGAATTCAGCGAAGAAGGAGAACTTTGATACCTGCCATGCTTATCTTGAGGTCTTGATATGCAGAGCAGGATACTGGACTTTCGGGGGGGGGGGGATTGATGGATTGAGACCCTGAAATTCGCAACCTGAAACAGTGTTGTGCATTATATTCAGTAGTTCAATTTTGACCCACACATTTTGCTAAAATTCTTTGTTAAATAACGTATGCTCTAAAGTTACAGCAGAGTGGTTGAATCTTGAAGTTTTAATTAGTTTCACACTAGATAGCAAGTACATGAAGAAGAGAGATTTTATTTTTAGCACCATCCTCTATCGCAAGCAAAATTAGCTTTATACTTAAGAAAAAGAATGAAACATTATGTATTTGTTTGCATAATAGATTGGTTAAAAAAAGAAAATTTAGAAATGCTGCGATATTTTGGGAAACTGTATGGTCCTGTAAATGAGGTATCAGAGTTGAGTGCTATTATAGGCTTTAGTGTTACTATCTTGTTTTTTTAATCACTCGATGACTTAATGTATTTCTTTACAAAATAAGAAGAGGAAACTACCTTTTAAGGACTACTAATTAAAAGGTCTCAAATATTTATTGTTCCATCTACAAAGCACAGATGGAGAGAAACTGTTCATTGTATAAATTAGGAATTGAATTTCAGTATCTCATAATTTGAGGATCTGTCTTAAGATTTAAGCATCTGATCCCATACATGAGACTTGCAGTATTTGTAACTCTGCAGGATTTTTTAACATAAGAAAAAAATACTAAATGTGGTAGAGTCTAGTATAATTTATTTATAAAGACAGTATTTTATAGATTTGAGACTTACTGTATTCATTTTTTTATATTTGCTATGCTTCCCGGGAAAAGGAATAAGAATCTGTTAAATGCTTGGAGAAAAAGATCAGAATGCTTCACTTGCTGCTGTAGCACTGGGAACTCTCTAAAACTTAACAGAAGTTGAGATTTGTAGCTGTAGTATTCTGCTGCAAGGGACATACTGCTTGATTTCTTGGGAAGTTTCTTCTTCGTGGGTAGTCTTGTCAAATCCATTTCTTTCTCAAGCAGTAAAACAGGGGCTAACAAATATTTATTTATTCATAAATTTGAAGACTAGTCTAGCTCTTATTTGTAAATCCAATTTTTATGTCCTTCAGAATGAAGTTAATATAATCTTTCTTTCACTTTAGAATCTTACTCTTATTTTTTCCATGCATTTTGGTTTCTTAATTTGAACCTAGTCTGGTGCTGTATATTGAAAGAGACTGGGGAGAGTTTCACAGTCATTTGTTACTTGTATGTATATCTTCTAGCTGTATATAAAATTACAGCTGTTGAAATCTTTGGATGATGCAAGAGGGAGAGAGGTAGTAAATAACATTCAAGATAGACTGTTGGTGCCAAGCAATTGAGATTATTTTAGTGAGCTAAGATCATGCTGGGAAAAATGCATTTCAGTATAGCCATATAAAATTGTATATTTAGGAACATAGAATGCAGAATATACCTGCACAATGGGGAAACTTACTACTCTTAGTGTTTCTCAAAAAGATTTAGGGATTACGAAGAGTAAAATGAACTGACTTATCTAAGCATGGCAAAACAGCATTTGTTGAAAAGGACTGGGGTAAAGAAACTTACTTAATTTTTGCATACACCCTTAGAAAAGATAATATTATAGTGTGGCAAACAGCTCCCATATTAATATTTTTAAAGTAAAGGAATATGGTCTTACAACTCAAAAAAATTCAAAGACAATTGACTTGCAAAAAAAGTGTGGAAGAATTTTAAGATAACAGCTGGTGACATTTTAAGATTTGTCAGTAAGAATGAAATATCTTGCATTTGAAAGTAGACATTTACATCTGAAATGAAATACATTTTAAATAGTAATAATTATGTCTTAGAATGAATTACAAAAGGACGTGAGTTCTGCTTGCTTTAATTTTTTTTTCACATATTGTAAATGACATGTTTTAAATTTTCCAGAAACCAGTGGCTTGCTACAAACAATATCATTAGAATAGGATCATTCAGCCTAGACCTCAGGGGGTCTCTAGTGTATTCCCCTGCTCACAGCAGGATCAGCTGTGAGCCCAGACCAGGACAGTTAAATATCAAAGTCTCCAAGGGTGAGGTCTGCACAACCTCTCTGTGCCACTGCTTGGCAGTTCTCATGGGGAAAAAGTCTGAACTAGACATTCAATTTGAAACTCCTGTTTCAAATTGCATATTTTTTTCCCTGATTCTCCCAGCGTGCAGCACTATTAAGAACCTCACTTTGTCTTGTTGGTGATGTTTCAGGTACACGAAAGCTGCTTCATTGTGTTCCCAAACCTCTTCTCCAGACTGAAAATGCCCCTCTCCCTCTGCCTCTCAGCTCCAGACCATTGTGGAAGGATAATGTTGACCTTGTTTGCCATCTGAGTATGCTGCTCACTCATGGGCATTTTACTGTCTTCCAGGACCCCAAGTCCTTTTCTGGAGAACCTTTTCACACCTGGTTGGTCCATAGCCTGTCCTTCCCCTTGCAGACAAGTGCAGATGAAGATCATAGAATGGTTTGGGTTGGAATAGACATTTGAAGGACTTCTAGTCCAACCTCAATGCCATGAGCAGAGACATCTTCAACCAGATCAGGTCGCTCAGAATTCTGTCCAATCTGACCTCAAACGTTTCTAGGGATGGGGCATCTGCAAGCTCTCTGGTCCACCTGTGCCTGTGTTTCACCACCCCCACTGTAAAATCTTCTTCCTTACCTCTAATCTATATTAAACCTCTTTTAGTTTAAAACCATTACCCCTTGTTGTATCATAAGAGGTCCTGCTGAAAAGTTTGTCCACATCAGTCTTGTAAGCACCCTTTAAGTATTGAAAGGCCACAGTAAGGTCTCCCTGGAGCCTTTTCTTCTCGACACCACTTGTCACTGATGCCCACTGGGGCTTGGAGCATTGGCTATTTCCCTCTGGATGTGACAGTCCAGCCAGTTCTTCATACACCAAACAGCCTGCCCATCAAATTAATTTCTCTCTGATTTAGAGAGAAGGATGTTGTGGGGGTCCATGTAAAACACTTAATAAATCAACTGACCATGACTGATAAATTATGTGACTTTGTTAGGTAGTTATTAAATTTCAAATTGATTTAGTACAGTTATTTTATTCTTATGAGCTGTACTGCTGTTTGAAAATCCTGAGAATTTCAGGAATTGTTTTGCAGGATCTTTGTGTCACAGGCTTTGAAATTGCTTGCCATTTTTATCAGGATTTCAGTAGCTGCATGACTTTATCACTGCTAACCTCTCTATACTAAGATGAAACAAGTTGAATAGCAGCTAGTTCAGAAAGTTGTAGTAGTGTCTTCTGGGAAGAAAAGAATGTTCACAGACTGACTGTTGGTACTGTGCCACAGAGCTCAAGAGTTCATTAATACAGATTTGTTCAGATGTGTAGAATGGCTAATTTCACTTTACTGCTATTCCTGAAAAATATTCACAATTTTTCCATAGTTACTATATGCATATTCCGAGCATTTGTGGAAGTATTTAATCAATATATTGCTGTACAAAACTGTTTTCTTGGTTTTTTATTAGTAAATCCAGATAATTTTCTACCCATTTTTGGCCTTTTGTTTTTAAAATTAATTTTAAATTCATCATGGTGCTCTAAAATAGACCCCTTCAACTTCCTGGAACACTCACATGCCTGCCAAAATTCAGGCAAGAATACTTGTAAATTATTTTTATCTATTTTCATATACCAGCTTATTTTTTCTTTTTTCATGTAACTGAAACAATGGCTGTAGCCAGTATTACATAACCAACAGTACTCTTTAAAGAAAGTATCCTATAATGTATGCTTCAGGCAGCGATTAGCCTCATAAATTCTGGTTCACAGTACTTCTGTGTAATTATTGCTAAAGCCTTAGGATATTAGTAGGGTGTTAAACAGGCCATCTTCTTTTCTTTACATATTGTGTACCACTTCTGTAATTTCTCAGGGAAAAAAATGGTATTTAGATGTAATTAACCTAAAGAGCTTTTAAGAGATTACAAATTGAGCTAGGCAAAATGGCATAAGCCCTTCATGTTTTATTAAAGAGCCTCCTTGAATGGCTTGTACTGTCCCATGACTTTAACAACTTAAATGTGAGATTCTTCATTTTCACCAGGTATAATCATGATTCTATTTCATGTTTTATGCAAGCAACATCATATGCAATCTTTTCATCTGAGCCTTGTGTTTAACTTACTAAAATTTAAGTTTTTCTTACGGGAAAAGAGAAATTCCGGAAAAAAGTCAAATAACCTAAGTAATTTGTCAAAGCAAATTTGAAGAGGAAGTATTCAACATGAAACTGACAAAGTACAAGTGCTTATAGTAGGATTTACAGACATATGTATTTTCCTAAATAAAAAGTGTCTAATACTTATTTGAATACTTTGAAGGCATTAGAAAAATACTAGGAATGATGAGGAACTAAATTAAACAAATTTCTTCAAGAAATACTGGGAAACACTTTTCAGTTTGCAACATTTGATATAACTATTCAGATAAGATGGGTGTAGCACCATTAATTTTTTTCTTTTACTAGAAGAGGCTGATAGCAAGGGACTAGTAACTTTAGTTATGTTTTGGGAAAAGTTGGAACTTAAGCACTTAATTTTAGTAGACCTCAGCTTTCTTCAAAAAATATAAGGGATTACTACATCTGCAAGCACAACCATTGATGGTTGTGCTTGCAGATGTAGTTACAGAATTTATTAAAACCTCTCATGTTCTTTATTCTCTGGCCATGGATATTTATTATTACAGATAAAGAAATAGTTTTGCACTCTTCCTCTAATTGGCACTTAAGTGATAAAAAAGTTTCCTGAAAAAGCTGTCAGGATCATTTATGTATCCGTCACTCCTATTACAGAATCAGGGAATGGGTTAAGGCAGAAAGGGACCACTGGAGGTCATCCAGTGCATCCACCATGCCCAAGCAGGGTTATCCTGGAGCATGTTACTCAGGATTGTGTCCAGACAGCCTTTGAATATCCCTGGTGAGGGAGACTCCACAACCTCTCCAGACAATCTCCTCCAGTTCTCAGTCACTCACACAGTAAAGTTCTTCATATTGTTCCGGTGGAACTTCTGTACATCAGTTTCTGCCCTTTGCCTCTTGTCCTATTGTGGTACCCCACAGAGCAGAGCCTGGTCCATCCTCTGACCCCTCCCTGCAGACACTGACAGACATGGATGAGGTCCACTCTCAGTCATCTCTTCTTGATGCTGAACAGGCCCTGCTCCCTCAGCCTTTTCTCATGAGATGCTCCAGTCCCTTCATAATCTTTGAAGCTTCTGCTGGACCCACTCCAGTAGCATCTTGTCTGTTGTGTTGAGGAGCCCAGAATTGGACACAGCACTCTAGAAGTGCCTCACACGGGCTGAGTAGAGGGGCAGGATCAGCTCCCTCACCTGCTGGCAATGCTCTTCCTAATGCACCCCAGGATCCCTTCTTGGCTCCCCAGGGCACTGCTGGCTCATGGACACCTTATGGTCCACTCCCAAGTGCTTCTTAGAGCTGCTTTCCAGATGGTCTATGTACCTGTCCTGGTGCCTGGAATTGTTCTTCCCCGGGTGCAGGACCCTGCATTTGCCTTTGTAGAATTTCAGATGATTCCTCTCTGCCCATCTCCACAGCCTGTTGAGGTCCTTCTGAAGGGCTGCACAGCTCTGTGGGGTGTCAACTGCTCCTCCCAGCTTTGTGTCATCAGCAAACTTGCTGAGGTGTGCACTCTGTCCCTTCGTCCAAGTTAAACAATACTGGGCCCAGTATCGAATTCTGGGAGACACCACTGATGACAGGACACCAGTGAGACCCTGTACCACTGATCATGACCCTCTCAGAACTGGCCTTCAGCCAATTCTCAGTCCACCTCACTGTCTGCTTGTTCAGCCTGCACTTCCTGAGTTTGCTTATGAGAATATCATGGGAGATAGCGTCAAAAGCCCTGCTGAAGTCCAAGTGGACAGCGTCCACTGCTCTCCACTCATCTATCCAGATGGTATTAAAATTAACTAATTCTGTCTTTGGAGCTCTGGAGTTGCGGTTGGTATTGATATGGCAAGTGTGACGTCTTCTCCTGTATTTTTATAGTATTTATTTTCTGTTTATGTATCTTCAGTTCTGTATTTGGAAATTAATATATGTAGAAATTATTTAGGGCTAGATTTACCTGAATTTGATCTCGATTTTCCAATAAATTTCAGTTAGTATTTAAATGTAACTGGAGTTGCGTAATAACTAAAAAACACCCAGTAACAACCAAGCCCCAAAATAAGACAAAATATATGTATGTAGAGAACTGTATAACATTTAAAATGTTATCTTTCTGTGAATATGTTATATCATCTGATGCAGATATATGTTGTAATACCCCAATATGTAGTATCAGATTATTAGAAGGAGATTGTTAAAACATCTAGGAAAGAACTAGATATTCAATAAGTTGCTGCCCCATAGTTGTTATCTGTCATTCCATAGCAATCACTTGGTGCTTTAATAATTGAAATCTGTAAGCTGATCATGTACAAACTGGTATTTCCTAGCAGTGCAGAAGAGAGAAGGTTCATTGTTTCCGTGTGCATGGAGTCTTAGTCAATCTTCTTTTGCTTTGGGTGGCCAAGGGCTGGTGACATGGTAGTAAGCTCCTCAACCAGCTTATCATTAATGTGCTAACAGCAGTCATCTGTTCGTGCCCTGTGCATAGGGAAAATGAAATAAGTCTTTTGAGCACAATAGCTGAGGGGCGATTTATCCTGAGCCACAGAAGTGAAGGTGATGAATCAGGCCTGAGCAGAAAGAGAACCTGATGGTTCTCTGAAAAGCAAGACAAGAACCTGCCTCCTGCTATGTGTCTACTAAAAATAGTGGTGCCCTGTATTGCTAAGAGGAACCTTTGGTCTACCACAGGAAGAAAGTATACCAAAGTTTCATTGTGTTAAAGGCTTTTAGTGCCAGGAGAAGAAATTGGTGTCTGTTACTATAAATTCACTTTCCAAACAACCTTTGTCAAGATACTCCTGTACTGCTCGTTATTGTTACTGTCTGAAGATGCTGCATATGAGACATTTATACTTTTACTAGGTAACAGCATGGATAATCATTATAGGGAGTGTGAAGAAGTAAGAACAGTGGGGGTCACTCATTTAATGAAAAGGTGATGAGCCAAGAGCTTTATGGGTGCTGGGAGATTGTCATAATAGGGACATATATTTAATTAGAGATTCTAATCCTGCTATGCCTGGTAGAAGCTTAAGCTCCCTCATCTGAAGTAACATTCTTGTTTTTTCTGCTTGTCTGTGATTTCAAGTGAGAAAACGACTTTAAAATAAATACGTGAATAATCCCATACTTTATTTCATTGCTAAAATCTTGCTAATCTCATTTGTATATATGCAAGTGATTAATTTGAGCATATGTTGAAATACTTTGTTTAATTCACTCTTAAATTGATAGAATGGAAGAAGTAGTTAAAATCTCTTTTTTCTGCAGTATTTAATCTTTGAAAAATTTGATTTGAATGAAATTGCTATTTTGACAAGTATGTAAAAATCAACTTCTGTTTCATCACTGAACTGATTTAAGAAAGAGGATCTCTGGTATTAATTTAAGCACTTCACAAAGCTTTATTCCAGTATAGAACTTCTTTACAGTGACAAGCAAGTGGTTGTAGAATATCTGTACTAACATTTATAGTGATTAAAGTTATATTGCTTCTGAGCCTATTAAAACCCAGTTAAGCATATTGAGTTTTAATCTGTGGGGACAAAGGAAGTCAGATGCATGTTGGTTCTAGAAGATCCAGACATACGTGCTTCTTCAGGGCCTAAGTCTTATGGCCACACTTCTTCTCAGTTCTCATAGATCTGCATTATGTTACTTCCGTTTTCCCAGTTCACTCATGCCCTAATTTATCAAGCCGTTAACAACATCACAAATTCTGGTTTGTTTGCAGTGGTTCTGCACTGGGTTATCTTTGTAAATCTCAGTGCCAAATGGTATTGGAAATGAGAAGATTTTCTTCAGAAGTCAATTTCCTTGTATTATTTTACAAAAACATTTTTTAAAAAGTAATGTTAATAAAATATTTATGAATTTGAATTTAATTAAAACATGTCAATCTTATCATACAGTTAACTGTTATACAGATAGCAGATATTTACTAGGCAAAAATGACTGGAGCTAGTGCAATATCCCAACTGTCATCTTAAAGTGTTCACTATGAGATCATAGCTCAAGGGATTATAGACACCTGACTTTTATGGATGCAGTTTAGCTATGCTGGTGTTGGTGTGTTTTCTTCACCAGCTGCTTTTTGGAGCTGGGACACCACGGCAGTGTGGGAAGTTTCAGGGCCTTGGAGAGCAGCTGGGGCACTGCTGGACTGGACTTTGGCCAGCAGCACCCCTGGTAGCCTCCAGGATTCCCAGGAGTGGAATATGTCTGCCTGCTGAGGTGTATCTGCTAATGTGAGCTGGACCTTTAATGAAGGTTAGTGAAATATATCAACTTGGGAACACGTGTTGCAAGTTTTACTGTTGCTTCTTGATATAACAATGTTAAAATGCTGTATGGAAAGAAGTGCCCCAGAAATATGTTATATTTATATATGTAATTATATATATTTTATCTATGTAATTATATAAAATTATTGCAGAAAACCCTCCAAATGAGAAAAAATTACATTCTGCCTTGATCTTCGTGTTCCTGGAATGAACAAAAAGTATCAATTTTTTGTTTAGTCTTGCATTTTCTCTACGGAGTACTTTGTACTAATGTTGTCTGTCTATATACCTTTCATTTAGCCGTCATACTGTCTAATTTTAATTCTTTAAAACACAGCAAACAAAAATGAAACTACTGATGTATAGCTTGTCTTTGATTTGGGTTTTTTCAAATTTAAAAAAATCAGTAATTGCAATTAATATTCAGTTAATTGCCTGTTAAATGCAGAGGCAAAAAGAGTCAACAGATGGTAACTGAAATTTTAAAAACTACTTGCCCAGTATTTTGTGGACCAAGATTGTCTCATGATTGTCTTTGAGTAGACTTGCAGAAAAGATATGGAGCATTTGGAAATTTAAAACACAACTTGCTTATAATTCTGGGAATGAATACAGATTTAGCTCATTAGAAACCTGTTAGAACTCACCTGCTGCTGTAATAAAGTGGTAGGGAAAATTCCCAGAAAAGAGAGGGGAGGAAGCATTGACTGCAAAGTAGTTACAGTTACAGTGTAACTTCTAACTTTGCCTGGGAAGTTGTGATGTGGCTTATAGAAAAGATGCATTTGTCATGAAATATAAAAATAAACAGAAATATTTATGAGTTTTAGAATTCTAGATACTCTTTCAATTATCTTACTATGGGATGGTGATGTTAAATTTGCTGTATAAGGATCACACAGACAACAACACAATTTGATTCTAAGTTGGATCAGTGTTTCTTTAACAAAAATCTTCCCGAGAAAGTACCCAGTGGCATAAAAATAAAATACTCAGTTTTCTAAGTACAGCTAATTAGAACTTTGCTAAGGCTGTTTTTGACTACAAGCTGGAAAGTACTTGGAAAAGAGTCTGATACTACAGCATTTAAGGATTCTAAGTATGTCTCCAAAGCCTTCTGGGACATTTCATAGATACAGATATTTAAAGGATTTGGATCATGTTGTTTTTTCCCTCTCATTACTTTTCATGCAGTGTTATTTTACCTTTCTTAGTTTGGAATAACATCCCTTTACCTTTCCAAGAAACTTTTATTAAAAGAACATTCATCTTACTTTGTTTTCAGACAGGGAAAGGGGATGTGCCAAAGGAGAAAGGTCTGTCTAGAGGCATTCTGAACTTCGTCTGCACTCACGGTGCTGAGTTGCTGACTTTTTTTGGCTCAGATTAACTTGTACAATTAAGGATGAAAAGTTAATGCTGCAAAAGATTCACACCCCCCCCCCCCCACTTTCATCTTCGAGGAAGTATTTGCAGGGGAAAAGTCTGTGCACAGAAAATGGACACCTGCTAGACGCATAATTAGATATATTTGGCCCAAAACCTGTGCACATCCGTTGTGTGTTTCAACATTTCAGTCCCTCACAGCTACCACCAAAACCAGCACAGACCTAGAGGAACTGCCAGAAGCTACTTCGCTTGTCCCCAGGGACACCTGAGCTTTTTAGTCAGTTTTTTTAAAATGTTGAGCAAAGATAGGGCCATGCTGCCAAGTGCATTTGCTCTGGTCTGATCTGCTTTCAGGATCTGCCAGCTGCAGACCAGCTGTGCTGGCCAGAATGATGCCAGAACTACAGGCAACCCTATAGATAGGCTTTGTGCAGACAGGCAGCGGCAGGGGGAGCTCGGATTAATGAAATCTCTTCTGCTCTGTCTTCTTTTGAAGGAGTAAAGGTAGAAAAGCTGGCCCCAGTGACAGCCTGGTTTGGCATGTGTGTGACAAACCAGAAATGATACATAATTTCAGGGAGTACTCAAGGAATCTGTTCTGGGGTTTTTCAAGACGGTCAGACAAAATGACTGTCCAGTGCTGGTATCCTGGTGTTCTAGTTGGAGTAGTGCTAGTAGCAGTGCTACACCTGATATTGTATCCTATTTTGTCTGTATCTCTGCTGCTGTCTTCACGATTCCCATGGAAAAAGTTACGGTTTAGCTTTCCTTGCTTTATGATTGCTAAAATCTGTTTTCAAAATTCCATGTTCGAAAATAGCAGATTTCCTGCATATCAACCCTTAAGTTCAGTTATTGTATCAACTCTTCCCTGCCATTGATACAGTAACAACAGAAGATGACGAAAAGGAAAGGAGGGGATGAGAGATAGAAGAGACCTGTAGGCCCAACTGCACAATTCGATTGTAAATCCTTTGAGGCACAGGAATCAGGAGAAAAATCATAGGAAAAAACTAGGTTGTTTACTGATGTTACCAGATTCAACATATTAACCTACTGCTTCCAGAAGGCATTATAAGGGTGTAGTAATTGCCTTGCATCAGTCCCTCTCCCAAAATTTTTTACTCTAGTATTGATGAACTTAGTCTGTATTAAGTAGATTTTGTAGTTTGCTCTGTCTTTTCTTCATGCTTTTTATAATTGGAATTCATCTGTCTGTATGTTCTTCCTCTAGTGTTCACATGTTGCTCTCACAGTGAACATCAACACTAGCAGAGGTCAAAATCAGACTCATCAGTGCAACTTATACATGGTTTAAGCACAGCTAGAACTGTTTTCAGAGTTATCATATGGTTCATCATATGTGTGTGATGTTTGCCCTGAATGATGTCTTTCCAGGAATATGTACACTGCAAAAAAACCAAACCAAACTAAAAACCAGAAAAACCCCAAACAAAGAAACAAAAATAAAAAATGCAAAAAAAAACCAAACCAAAAAAAAACCCAAAGAAAAACAAACAAACAAACAAAACCAACCAAACCAAAAGAAAACAAAAAAACCCCAAACAAACAAACAAAAAAAAATCAAAACAATCCAACCAAAAAAACAATACACCCTGAAAGGTGTCCCCATATTTACAGTTTCTTTGGGAACAGGAGAGAGAGAGAGAGAGAGAGATTTCTGTGTCATTACATAGTGTATTGCACCAAATATCTTTACGCACTCATGGAAAACTGTGCGGTGTCTGTACCTCCCAAAGCTATGACTTCGATTCATGTTGCCATTGTGTTAGCTGCAGGCTATGAGCTTTTCTGTCATCCTTTCTGCATTTTTAATTGACCTTAGGCATCTCATGTCATGATGGCTTTTCTTATGCTTGTTCTGCTGCTGCTCATACTTTTTTTCTCTCTTGCTTTCTAATACAGTAGCTTTCTCTGCTTGCTTTCTCTAAATTAGGTGCATGAAGATGGGCTATAAAGTTCTGTGTTGTTACGTTAACCTCAGAAGTTTCTGGTCTTTGGATATTTCATGACTGGTTAGTGTTTTGAGATGAAGAGTTCTTCTTGAGTAGTAAGAGTAGTAAGAGTAATTTTCTTCAGTAAAAAGATTTAAATAAGGTTCCCTAGTTTGATCAACATTCACATACTGAAATCAGGTTTTTGTTTGTATGCTTTTCCAACTTCTTACTTCACTTTGACATGTGCAGTTTTTCACACTAAGAATTCTTCCCCTTGTCTGATGTTCTCTTTACCCTTCCCAATTGCACTATTCTTCAAACCACATTCTGTAACTTCTGCAATTAAAAAATAGTACAGGTTTCTTCTCTTTGCTTAGTCTGTTTTTATGGTTCTGCTCCATCACCTGTATTGCTGTAGATTTTCTATTTCTCTCTCTTTGGAAAAACTCATCAGAATATCTTGATGTTGCAGATCTTCTAACCATTGATAGCTGTCCCAGTGGTGCTAACTTGGTTGGTTGCATAGTGAGTATGTGACATGATCAGATTTTCTGTTTAGGTTGCATTAGTGTGCTTGTGAATTCAACCAAACTCTACAGCAAACCTGAGCTGAGATGTTTGGAAAAAGGATTTGTGAAATACAGTTAAAACCATTGATTTTTAGTGGCTAGTACAACTGCAATTCATATTAATCTACATACAATACTGACTGGTATTTTAAGATGTATTTATTACTCTGTGTTGGTCCATTTGTTTGTGACTTGGACAATGTTGTATGAAAAAGTGATCATCCATGTGCATTGGTGCCTGATTTTTTTCACTCTCCTTCACTAATCATACTGCTTAAACAAGCATGACAAACATGTCAGTGCTTTTGAGAACTGTGACTCATTTCATAGATCTAATGCTATCTTAAAAATTCTCAATAAATTTGATGAAGGGTACCTGATCACTTGGAAGAGCTGTGTGTGGAAGAAGTTTTCAGATCTTAGGTTTTCTTAAAAGATTTCCAGAAGAGTTATGGTACCTAATTTAACTTGAGTGAGTAATGTGCTTTCTAGTCATGGCATCAGCTTTGTGTAATGCTTGTTTACTCTGCCAGTACCACAGTTGAGACCCATTCTTTGGTATCTTGCTTCCAGAATGAATGAAGGTTGTGCTAGTTAGTTGGAAACCCATTTAACTTCTGCATTTCCAGGTCTGAATGCCAGTTTCTCACAGTGAGGTGGCATTACTGCTAATTTTGAAAAAAAATGCTACTTTTTCAGTAATTCTTACTTTTGCAACTGAAGTCAGTCTCTATGCTTGAGTAATCTTGATAAACAAGATAAGAATGGTACAGAGTCTGAAATGCTGCAGTTGACTAAATTTTTACAAAAGATTCTATTCTAGTCATTTTTTTGACTATGTGCTAAATTACAATACAAGAAAGAAAGAAATTATTTCCCAGCTAGTAAAAAATTGACTACTTAAAAGAAACATCGGTCAAAACTGGGGAGAATCCTTAAACTAAGGAGTAGCAACTCAATGAATGCAGTGTTTCTTTTGGTACAGGTGACTAAAAGCACCAGTTGGAATAATGATTTCCCTTACCAAAGGAAATTAAATGCTTTGATTAAATTTTTCTTTCTACAGTTTGACAATGCCATAGTTATTCCAAAATTTGTCAGCCTCTGTGATGATATCCCAGTCTGTTTCCATTCATAAAGTGGGTTGTGCCTCAGGTTGCATATATTGGAAAACAAAAGGTTTGTGTGTCTCTGGTTGACAGGCAGTCTTGTAATACATGGTAGGTTTTGCTACCAGCTCTAAAACTTCTTCCAGCTCATGGTTTTTCCAGCACCAGATGGCAACATCTCTGTGGAATTCCACTGAAAACTGATAAATTTCACATGGATTCTAGGGGATCAATGCCTAAGTGAATTCTAGCGGGTTGCAAATCTGGTTCACAGTTAAGGTATTTTTCACACAACAAACATCACATGTGATAGATGCCATATAATGGAAAAATAAGTTCTGCCTTCTGTCGCTGTTGAGCAGCTAGCAGAGTAATGAATGCATCGGTTCTCAGTGGCAAGAAGGAATGACCTTTATTGTTTTGATTTCATCACATATATAGAGTTCTCAAAAGTCACCCAGATTGGTCAGTCAGAAGCCTTTCTCCAGGCCTGATTGGCCAGGCCTGCACTGCCCAAGTTCTGGGACACTGTTCTAAAAACATCCAAACTTTATCTTTATTTACAAAACACAAGAAAACTTCTCATGGGAAAAACTGTGCTAGCCACATGCCTTCATATTTCATTTTATCAGTAAGTATATATTTTCAAAATAGCTTTTAGTTTTATAATAAAGAAGAGGGTTAATTAATCAATCCAGGAAAACTCTTCAGATTAATTGATCCCTTCTGGTTAGTTATCTGATAGGAAAATGTTTCTTTTAAATAGTATAAATTAAAAGCATGGATGCAGCATTTATTATTGTGATAGCATTGCTCTGGCCTTATTTGATTGTGCATTTTGTGTAAATAATCTTGGTATGTCTTGTCCCTTAAATATTATATACTTGAAAAATGTTTTTTGTGAAGGTATGACTTCATGTTCTGAAGCCTGTTGCTGGAATCATCGTCAGCTGTGTACTGAAGTGTCTCCCTGTTGCTTCTTTTAACAAGTGATATAAGAGATCAAGATCTCATTAAATTTTAAAAGTGCATTGGAACAAAATGGTGTTGCAGAATGTATGACTTTCAGCTGTGCTTTTTAGACTTTTATTGCATTTGAAATTTTATGAGTGAGGTGTCAGTCTCCAGAAGATTTGTCTTTTTTTTCTTTGCTTCAGAGCAAGTAGTGATAAGGTGACAAACCAGTCAGTGGGATGTTAACCCTTTTAATTCTTCATTTATCTTACAGTGCTTCTGATTTTATAGTAAAGCAGTGACAAAGCTGGTTTGACTGCCACATATCCAGTACTTTTGAGCTGTACATCAGCAAAACTTCCTGGAAATTTTCTGCATGAATTTTCTACATGCTACATGTTACCACAAAAAATGGTTAAGAGAAACAGCAGTTTTTGCTACGGCATATTTATTTCTGTTTTTGCTGTCTCAATGTACTACAAAACACTAAGTCCTGCTGGATTTCACTGAAGCTACATGAATTGATACAACTCTTTGGAAAACCTCTAATATTGACATTGCAGGATGATCAACTGGAACTCCATGCATGCTTTAAATACCTTTTCAGCACAGAAGGATTTTAAACAGATACCATGTTCGGCAAAACAATCCCTTTATTGCTCTTCACTCCGTAATCTGAGTCTGATTCTGTCATTACTTGAAGTCAGCTATAGTGAAACATGCATGCAAAGCAGAAAAGGAATATGTTTGTTTATAACTGCAGTTTCCAATATGTAATTTCTTATTGTGTCTTCTTTCTGTGTCTGATACTATCAAAAACAGCAAATGAAAAAAGCGAAGCTTGTTGGATAAATTTAGAATGGTGGCTGAGAAAAATTGAGAGCCATGTGCATCTTTACCTCTTGGTTTTCTTCAGCCACTCAACAGAGGGGGTTATCCACTGTATTCAGTGTTGGTGAGGCCTCACCTGGAGCACTGAGAGCAGTTCTGGGCCACACAATTTTAAGAAGGATGTGAAGGCACTGGGATGCATCCAGAGGAGGGCAGCTGAGCTAGTAGAAGGGCTGGCAGGGCTGTGAGGAGCAGCTGAGGAGTCTGGGTTTGTCCAGTTTGGAGAAAGGGAGGCTGAGGCCTCACTGTTCTCTACAGCTTCTTGAGATGGGGAAGTGGAGAGGGAGGTGCTGATCTCTTCTCTCAGATGCCATCATCCCGAGCATTAGTGCAGGTATGAAACAGGACACAGCATTGGCCCCTGGGGTACACTGCTGATAGACTTTGTGCCAATTACCATCACTCCCTGGACACGGTCTTTCTGTCACTTTTCAGTGCATTTCACTGTCCACTCATCCAGCCCATGCTTCACCAGCCTCTCTATAAGGATCTTAGAGAAAGCAGTGTTGAAAGCTTTGGAGAAGTCAAAGCAGACAATATCTGCTGCTTTCTCCTCATCTACCAAACCAGTCATTTTATCATAGACAGTGATAAAGTTGGTCGAGCATGTATTGCCCTTGGTGAATCTATGCTAACTAGTCTTGATGATCTTATTGTCCTTCCTATG
Organism: Lichenostomus cassidix; assembly: GCF_008360975.1. Taxonomy (NCBI): domain Eukaryota; kingdom Metazoa; phylum Chordata; class Aves; order Passeriformes; family Meliphagidae; genus Lichenostomus; species Lichenostomus cassidix. The sequence continues at coordinate 8,797,386 of NC_139511.1, forward strand.
CCTGCTGATAGTTTCCAGAATTAGCTGATGCATTGCATTCTCATGGATCAAGGTGAGGCTGACCAGCCTGCAGTTCCCTGGATCATCTTTCTTGCCCTTGTAGAAGATAGTGACATTTGCTTTTCCTTAGTTCTCAAGCTCTTCTCACAGTTGTTATGACTGCTCAGAAGTTGCTGAGAGTGGCTTTGCAGTGCCATTTGCCATCTCCCTGAGCACCCGAGTCCATCCTGTCAGTGCCCCAGTATTTATTTGTGTTTAGTTTGTTCAAGTACTCTGGAGTAGTTTCCACCACGGGTACCTCATCTTTGCTCCAGTCTTTTCCCGTGGTCTCAGAGCTGGGATTCATCAAGGCCTGCTCAGGAAAACTGAGAAGAATGCATTCAATACCTACACGTTTTTCGTGTTCTCTGTCCCCTGCTTCCTTCAGCAGAAGGCCCAGATTTTTTCTACCCTTTCTTTTGTCCTCTGTGTAGTTACAGAAATCCTTTCCATTCTCTTTGACATCCTCAACCAAACTCAAATAGCCAAAGCCATTTTGGCTTTGACTTTCCTAACCTCATGCCTGGATAATTGAACAGTATTTCTGTATTCCTTCCACAATATCTCTTCCTGCCTCCACTTTCTGTAGGTTTTCTTTTTGTGTTTCAGTTTTGCCAGGAGCCTCTATTTGTATTTCTCTTGTAGAAAATACCTACACAGAATTGCTGGTTTTCTTCTGCTTCATAGAGAACGTTGACAATTATCAGAGAATTTAAGCAAATATACTTTATTCCATTTCTTTGCAAGTGTATTGGTTTGAAAACAAACCAGTGTGAGATCACAAGTCAAGATTGAAATTAAAAGTATGTGAAATAATACAAGGAAAAGCTCTGACAAAGTCAGATACAACCTGACACCCTGTTAGGGTGGTGGTAGTAGTCCAGCTAAAGTAGTCCAGTTGAAGCGGTGATCCTGTGAAGGTCTAGTCTCCAGCTGAAGATCCAGTGGTAGCTCTTGTCCTCTGGGAACCCAGTAGACAGGGCTAGCTTGGGCAGTTCCAAGGCCAGGTTATATCCAGGTGGGAACACCTGGCTCCTCCCTCCTGGGCAGAGCATCCCACAATGGGATGAGATAAGTCCATGAGTCACACGGTGGGTCTCTGATGGCCCATTGCCTGTCATGCTGGGTGGGTCATTAGCAGGTGATAACAGCTAACGGCCCATTGTCTGTCATCGGGGTGGGTCATTAGCAGGTGATAGCAGCTAACGGCCCACAGCTGGTGGTAATAGAAAAATACATCTATATTGCAATCTAGGACAGCAAGGGAAAGAGTATTCCACTTTCAGGATGAATATGCTGAGCCAATATCTTTGTCTGCTACATGAACTGGTGAATTTCCTGAGGTAGATTTGTTGAAATTTAATAAAAATGTCTGTGTGTATGAGATTTGTTTAGTGGGCAACTCTTATTTTATGTTCTCAGGTATCTCAGCTTATTTGTATAGATCATTGGAAGTTGTGTGGAAGCTCATTTGAAATGTCTAATGGTATGAGAAAACTTTGTATTTTTTCCTTTAAATTTAAATTTAAATCCATAGCTGGGCAAAATCTTCAACCTCCAAGGTCAACAGCTTTCAGGTGTATGTAAGAACTTTATAGACAGTGAGCATGAAGGGTAGTACTGTCTTATTTTTGAGACCTTGACTCCTATTCATGTAGTGAGAAGTCCTTTAAAGTTTTTTTTAACCCATTTACAGGGGTTGATTTTTTCCAGAGACATGTGTGCAGGAATTTAGCTTGGATGGTTTTGGCTAGTTATCCTTTTATTGCTGTTTTTGTGTTTCTCTATTCCATACAAACAGTTCAATGAATAAGAGGGTTTGGGCTTTTTTTGTTTAATTGTTTGGTTTTTTCCTCCCCCAAGATATCAACCAATATAATAGACCCATGTAGCTGGAACACTTTCTTGAATGAGCTGTATCTGTGGGGAAGAAGTGTTTATGATTTTAAAAAATTATGATCTTTCTAAAGCTGTATTGACTAGATTTTCTGTTGTCAGGAAGTGGAATATTGTTTTCATTTCTTTGTCTTTTAAATATTGCTCTGGGAGTTGTGTACAGTATAATTGATATATGCAGAAAAAATTTAGAATTTTATATTCTGTAGTGTGCCATGCTTATGTGGGATAGATGAGACTAGAAAAAATATTTCCCTTTGAGAATGATAGAGCTTAGTGCCTGAATGTTTACACCTCCTAAACATTTTTTGCAGTATATTTTCATACCAAGTCTGTTATATAGCCAAGATGTTGTTATAGAATATTTTGGGACAGAAAGGCCACTTCTAGTTGTTTTATTAATACAGTTTTAACATAATCTAGATTTATGTATGCTATTTTGCTTATAAAATTCTTAAGGTATTTTGGGACAAGAGACACTATGCAATAATTCCTTGCCCACTGAGTGCATTGATGTTTACCATTTAAAGATCTTACAGGTCTGCTAACAAACCATAAACCCTTACATTGCCTCACAATTGTTCTCAGTAGATGATCTGCTTCAGGGAAGTAATATATTGCATATGAGTGTAGGCAGCAAATGATGCCTCTTCCTAAAACATTTAGGATTTGTAGTAAAAGCCATTTTTTCTTTACTCCATTGTCAGGAAGCACATAAAGGTTTGGCAGGGTGTGAAAAGAGAAAAAAGCATGGTTACCAATTAACAGAATCATTTGGCCATTCCAAGAATATTTTCTTAGATAATTGAATGCATTGCATGCATGCGAGCAAAACTGTAAGTGGGTCTGTGTGTGTGTATACGAAGTCTGTGATTCCCTACATCATATCATCCTGAGTTGTATAGGAACTTCCATGCAAATAAGTTCGGTGTCTTTTAGGTACACCAGACTGATACGCTGTGTTCAAATGCTCTCTTCAAGAGCAAAGTAATCATGAGGAGTTCAAAGGCAAGTTTAGCTGAGCCCTGTGGTGTGAAGTTTGGAGAATGGAGTCTTTGGTATTGGGTTTTTTGTGTTTTTCATTTAGTTACCTCTTGTCACATGTGTGTCCCATTACAAAGAGAATCAATATGACACCCTGGCAGGATTAAAGTATCCAGAATAGAATGTCAATACACTAAAAGTGCATTTCTAAAGTCTACGACAACTGAAAGGAAGTAATACACGGTAGAAAGGACTTAGTGGGTACCCACAGAAGCCACAGTTATAAATACAAACCTAGTCATGCAAATAGAAATACTTGGATCTGTACACTTGCCCAATTAATGTATGTACTTTCCTCACATTGAGCTGAGATGATATAGATAAGGAACTTTGATATTAATGAAGAAGAAACAGAATAATAAACTTGGTGTTTCATATACAAAACCAGAAACAGAGGCTCTTTCTCTAGAGGAGGAGAGAATAAGTAAACATCTTTTGTTAATTCAGACCACACTACACCATATCACAAAATGATTCATCAGGGCTTTTGCCTCTCCTTCTTTTAGAGTAGCAAATATTGTGCTGGAGACTACTTTAAATTTAGAGTTCTAGGTGTCATATGTTTTTGCTTTAAAATTATAATTAGGGTAAAGGTACCCTGTAACAGCTGAGGAGCTAGGTGGTTCAAAACCAATAAAATGAACAGAACTAGGTGAAAGAATTCAAGTACTGAATGACAAGAATACACTAAATTAGGATTTTATGTAGTTAATGCTTTATAGAGAATGCTTTGCAGATGCAAAGCATAAAGGGCTAATAGATGTGGTTTAGGTTCACAATGACAGCTTTAGTATTCTAGAAGTTAGGTGGAATAAAGCACTGAATGTTCTAGTACTGAACTGGTACTGAAAAGTAAGTACACCCAAATAATTTTTTGTCTTCTACCTTTTCTACTAAGTTTAATGATGAAAATGATTATGGATTTTTAATTTACAGGAGTTGCAGTTACCCCCATTTTTCTGCACTAGACATGAGTTCTCAAGTTTGTTTTTTTACCCCATAGTGGAAATGGGGTATAAAAGACAATAACCTTATTTGTTGAAAGACAATAACTTTATTTGTGTGTTTATCACCAATTCTCAAAGTTCCAGTAGTGACATTTGCTGATCTCCTGTAACACACTGCCATGCCATATTCAAAGTGTTTAAACTCAGTTCAGTAAAATATTTCCAGATCAGCAAAACAAGCAAGCCTCTCAATATAAATGCAGTAACTTAAAGCCAAGTACTTCATTCAATATTTTGTTGAAAAAGGATGAACTTAAACGTTTTACTTGCCTGATTTCACCCCCAGACAAACTGTAGAACAATGTAGGACTGTATTTTTGTAAATCGACAATGCTAGGTGTTCCTACTTCTACTTTCCTGTTTTACCCATATTTCTTCAATTAACGTCTATATTTCCTAATTGCATTTTTGCAATATCAGCCATTTCCTAGCTAGTATCTTCTGAGCTATTTTTAAGCTCCATGTATTGTTCCCACAGCCTTTTTTTTCCTCTTGAATGGCTGTGCCTGTATGAGCAACATTCAGCAACTTATCAGTGCTTTCAGACTTAGTGAACTCAATCAAAATCACAGCAGATCAGGACCTCTAGTTTGTAGTTCTGTTACAGTTGTGTAAAGGACACTCCTTAGTATTGTTTTTTTAAATTTCTTATGTTTTGCAAAAGAAGTATGTATATAAGAATAATTTAAAAAAATTTCTATCTTACTTAAGCATATGTTAAAAACTGAAGTTTTGAATCTAAGCACTTTATTTCATATTATGGCCATGAAATTATTTTCTTGCTTAATTTGCATCAATCAAACATTAAGTGATGTGTGTACTTCAATAGCAGTGAAATTCAATTATGAGAAATGATGATTTACATTTAATTTTCATTAATTTTCATACTCAATTTATCATAATTTTAAAATCAAATAAATTATTTGGACTTAATGCAATGAAAATAACTTACTTGTTTTTCACTAACAAATGAAAAGTACCTTAAAAGTAAGCAGATTTTAAAAGTTGAAATGCCACTAAATACTTAAAAGGCACAATAAATTGATAAGCAATTGTATAATTTCTGAGAGGTGGGATAGGCAAAATTTAGGAAGTTTGTAATTACATCATGAAGTACCACCTCTTCTGTTAGATTTGTCATTTAGTATTTGCAACAGTGGGAATGATTAGAAAATCAATTAACTGAACTCCACATTTGGCATTAGTTTATGGAAATTGTTGTATTTACTACTCAATGCACATTCTTCATGAAAAAGCAAAACACAGCTTTGATTGAAGCATTAGCTAATAGGCGCGAATGATTAAAATAAGATATTCTGTAATAATAATACATTTTAAATATTTGTGTAACACTGTCTCAAATTTAGGGTCATTGGTTTTGTATCATTGCAGTAAAGTATGTTTTTTTAGGGTATTTTGAGTCTTCATATAGTAAGAATCATAGCTTTTTAAAAAGAAACTCAGTATGTCTTTGTCAGGGCTGTTTATTGGGAAGTACATAATGTATTTTTAAAAATATGTAATGAAGGCTGAATTGAAGCTTATGTCTGTGCAGCTTTGAAGCATCTGTGGGTAAATTTTTTTTTCCCTTTTTGTGAACAGTTCTTGTCTATAAACTTAGTGCTGTAATTTGTTGTGGAAGGCATTATAATACTACTGTATTAGCTCAGATTCCCAGTTTTTACTTTCATTGATGTGTGTTAATTGCTTAAGACAAGTAATTCAAATTATTATAAAAATCCTGTAAGATTAAATCAATAATGAAAGACATCATGACTTATATTTTTCACTTCAGACAATTGAAAACTAAGCTATTCTTTAATTGGGTTTTAGTCTCTTAACTCTTTGGGCTTGTTTCAGTCTGTGCTCTTAAAATAACTGCACATAATTGTTTATATGTATAAATTTTCTAGTTCTTTCTAGTGCAAAACAGGTCATTCTGGAACAGTAAGAAATGTTACTGCATTTCGAGCAGTTTTTGCTGCTCAAATGTCTCTGGTGAAAATGGAAAGACTTCAGGTTAGTGATTGATTGAGGTTGTTTTCATTGGCAAAGCTGGAAACATAATGCTAGTGTGTAAGAATTGTCACCTGACTGTATATACACTATGAGAAGAAGCACTGCTCTAATAAAGAATTTGATTAGAATAACTTTAGAATTACTAAAGTGTTATCCAAAGTTTCAGGGTTTTGTTTTCATTTTTGAAGAGAAAATCATGTCAATCTTTGACGTGACCAGTTTCTGCATTTTCTCCTAATTTTGACCCTCTAGTTGACAGCGCCTTTTGAAGAATTGAGCCAACATTGTTCGTGTAATTAAACCTGTTGCTTGAGGCTTGATTCTGCCTTTCTTAATCGTAGAAGTTGTTGTGCTTCATTTTAAGATGCGTGACAATTAAGTCTGTGATATTTTTTGTATCAGTGGAAGCTTCTTTGTGCCTCTTCTGCCTATGTTACTTTTGCGGGTGATTTTGGGAGTGAGGGGAGAGGGCAGTAGACTGTGTGATAATGCTATTGAGCCATCAATAAGGTGCTGTGTAATCACAAGCCATAGTTTCTCATTGCCTAACAGAGCCCTGAATGCAGATCAGGGAGTGTGATGTAAGAAGGAATGTAAAAAATCTAAAATATTTTGAACTTTATTTTCAGATTCAGAGGCTAATCTTAGGGGAGAAGGCGATAGGCTGTAAATCAAACAATAAGGTACAAATCATGTCAGTTGTATAAACATTTATTTTGCCAGCAAATTAATTAAATGCTGCTTGTTCCTCATAGGATATGAAGATGCATCCAGGAAACCTAACAGTAGCCACATTGCACACATTCAAATACTAAATAAGGCATGCAGTGTTCTGTTCTTTTTTCTGTTTTCTGATAGATGTATGAAATTCAGTTACACCAATTTGATGGTTCATTTGGGCTGTGTTTACTTGCTAGAAGTTCTGAGTAATGAAAACTAACATGTTGCTTACTTGTAAATAGTGGATTTGGAGATTTTTTTGGTACCTTCAAATGTGATACAGAACAGTAATCTCACTGCTCTTTTCTCAGTGAGTATCCTGAAAGCCTAGAAAATAAAACCAAGTCGTAATGAAGAGTAAGTGAATAGCAACTTCCAATGTCTTTTTACTGTGATTTCTAATTTCTTTTTCTATAACTGGATCAAATATGTTTATGAAATATAAAAATGGAAGCGTTATTGACAATTTGAAAGCCGAGTATTTAAAAGTTAAGAAGCCCTTTATATCATAAATGAATTTCTGCCTTAATATATTCACATGTGCTTATCCTTATCCTCTAATGAATGAATTTTGTTTGTGAAATCAGTATTTTCCAAGTTCTGTGTGACTTTGTGCTTGTTTTAAACAGTGTGTGACTGAAGCATACATTTTTTCTTTCATAGCACATTTCCATATAGTGCAAATTTAAGCATATAAATTAACATGTAAGTGATGTAAACTCAATGAAACTTTTCTTTCTGGAAACTGAACTGGACAATCTGTCTTTTTCAGCCATAACATTGGATTAATTCTTGGAATTAATGGAATTATGGAATTCTTTCATCTTTCTCTTACTGTCATGGCTTTTTTCAAGGAGTGGAGGAAATGAAGAATTCAGTTGAGATGTTGTTGTCAGTAGATCCAATACATAAAATACTATAAAATAGTTCATAAGTTTCTGTTCTAGAACTGTAAGCATCAAATCCTCTTTTCCAGCCATTTCTGACTTACAGAACATCAATAATCCAGTCTGTAAGATAGTTACATTTCAGAGGCCTTTTCCAGATTGCAATGCTGAAGAGCTGTGGCATTGAATGTAGCTAAAGTATGGAGGTTTCAGGCTGACAGCTTTAGATATCCCAAATTTATAGAAACCACTCAGCTTCCTCAAATTTGCCTTAGTTATTTAATAATTTTTCAAGTCTTATTGACACGTCAGCACAATCAAATTTGAATGTTCTAAGCATCTGATGAATTGATTTTACTGAGGACAACTTCAAACCTCACTGGAATTATATTTGTTTGATGCTGTAAAAGTAATTTCTGAGTTTAGATTAAAATGAAGAATTTCTGTGAAAAACTGAGTGTTTGGACATTCCAAGTAATTGGTGGGATAGGCTCCCATTTTTAACCGAGTTGTAAGCTGACTCAATTAGTTTCTAGTTTACCAGTGATACTTTTTAGCTACATTTCTAGTTTCTATTCCAAGAACTGGTGTTTCAGAACTTACAGCTTAGTCAGATTGCTGTTCATGGCACTGTGTGGGATCTTTATCATCCCATTTCTTCAGACAGTAACCCAGAAATAATCTGGTGTGCACTTTGAGGCTGAGCTGAGAAGTTGTCAATGTGGGTGTTAACCTACATTCCTTTCAAATGCCAGGAATATGTTTCTGAAAGAAAAAGCAATGAAGTTGTCAATCTTCTCTAGATCACACAAAACTATGTACTTTCTATAGTTTGTATAACTTTTGTTTCCTTTCAATTTGTCAAAATACTATATTGGTTTTCATTTTCCATGGCCCTTTCTGTATTGTAGGGCAAGTTAAAAGTTAATTTATTTTCAAATTCAGTAATTATTTCTCCATTTTCTGCTGGATGCACCTGAAGTTCAAGAGAAAATTGACTTTGTGTAGTTCAAAAGTGACTTTGTAAATCATAAGAATAAACTAGGAACAATACTACATTTAATTATACTGTCTACATTTGCTACTGCAATCTAATACAGAAATTTTTGGAGTTGGTATTATAGTGGTTTAACTTCTGTAGTAAAAATAAAATTTGTAATTTAAAAAAGTAATCTGAGGTACATTTATATGCTGAATAGCCCTGAATTTGCAGTCACATTTCCAATCTATCCCAGAATAAATTTGAAGAAACTGTCTTCTAACAAAATTCTGCTGTATGAGTGCAGAAGCATATAAAAGAGAATTGATTGTCTATGGTTGTGAGAACTGATCTGAGTTTCATTTCTAAAATTCTTCTTGAGTATTTTCTACACTGCTTCGTTCTCTCCTGAACTTAATAACATAACAGTATAAGAGATAATTGAGAAAAGCAGTCAGGTAATGAATACAAGCCTTTCACTGTGCATTTCAAATATGACTTGCTATTGTGTTCAGTGGTTCTGCAGTTGTATAATTCTTTATGGAAAGTGTCAGTCTTTCTGCAGAACTCCCTAGATCATGGAAAAGATACTGAATTTATCTAAAGAAACATGAATCATTTGTATGTGTAACTTTTGAACTTTGAGCTAATGTCATGGTGGGGAGGAATTCAGATGTCTAGGAACTCCTCTTACAAGAAACAGTAATGCTTCTTCATGAAATAAATACACATTTTCAAAATGTACATGATTTGTACTCTCCAGAGCATTACTGAGTAAGTGGCTGAGGCACAGAAGTCATGCAGACACATTTATATTGTTAAATGCCTCAAGTATTTTTCAGTTGCGTAAGAAATGTTGCTGGACTTTGTTGCTTTGAGCAAAGCTATAATTGTCTTGCAATGCTTGTGGTGTAAATTCTTACAGTTGAATAATTATTCAGACAAATTAATAATTTGTGTTTATAGGGGTTTTTTACGTACTGAAAGACACTGGTCATATTTAGAGATCTTCCATAAATTTAACATCTTACAGCTGTCTTCTAAAGTCCACCTTTCAGATCTCAAGTTCTCTGAATTCTTGCCATGAATTTCTTTTCATTTCAGTGAATAAGTTTGTGACTCAGTTATGGTGCCCATGTTTTATAATAGATGAAGTATTTAATGAGAGAGAGCTGTGATTAAATTTCTGTGAAGGTAAAAAACTGTGAAGAAATTGTACACCTACCAGAAATTGTTCTGACATATTTATTTAATTGCAGTCAAGCAAAATTAGCAGTGTTGGATCAGTGAAATAACTATTATGGGGGGAGGAGAATTTAAACTGACAACATTCTTCTTGGTCACACAAAGTGATATTCTTTATAGGCTTTGAATATTATGTTATTTACTTATTTGTGAACAAACAAATTACTGTAAAAAGTTCTGTAGGGGTTTTCTTTTTATTTTGAAAGCAAAGCTTTTTTCTCTAAAAGTTAGTGGACAACTCTGATTTATTTTTACATTTATTTATGTTTTGGAGTCATAAATTTATAAATAGCATTTGCAGTTAAAACTCATAGTTTAAAGGGTTGTGGAGTTCAAAAACAATAGTTGGTTGTGCTGTAATAAAAGAAAAGTAGTCTCAGTGGTGGCAATCCATGTGTGTTGTGGAAATAGGTGTGTTTGTGCCTGACATCTTCAACTAGGAATGGAAAACAATCATTTATGTGAAATTTTTCAGTTCATAAAAGCACTTTAGAAGTGGTACTGGTACTATTGCATTTTACTCATATTTTTCCAAACCATCTACCAAGTTTTTAATTTCTCATGCTTTGTAGAAGATTCAAACTATCACCAGTGAGTATAAAATTCATTTTTTGCTTAAAAATGTCTAGAAGTATACTTTTAACTTGTTTATGCAGGGTACATGTCTGTTAGTGAATAGTTCCAGATTGACAGTACAATACTGTAAATTAATTACAGAACCATGAAATATTTCTTCTATTTTACTCACCATTTCTGGTAAATGGGCTGCCTATATGATTGTTTAAAAGTAATGCTAGCATGCTTTTGTGCATACTAGTCTTTTGTGCATTCCACTTTATCTAATAATCATTGCTTTGTTATTGAGCACGAATGGAAATGTAAATGATAATTTTAAGAGGATTGTATGTTGCTCAGTGATTCTGATTTCATGTTTATTTAAATTAAAGCAAACAATTCAGCTAGGTTAACTCATAGAGCATTTAAATTACATCAACAATAAAATGAAATATAAGAGGGTGCATTGCTTTTTCCATGCTACCTGCTCTTCTTCAATGTGACTTCTCTCCCTGTGATGTTCAAAGTAGAGACATCCTCAGAATTTAGGATTTCAGAGCTTGTTGAACATTGCTACAGTATGTTTATCCTTTTGGGTTACAGGTCTGTCTGTATAGTCTCTTATTAATCAAATTGCAGCAAGGGTACAGCACTTGTAAAAAGCTGTGAAAAGAATTCTACAAGAAGTTAAAAGTTGTTATATTTTCTCTCAATTTTTAAGGGGGGAAGTATTTACTGTTATTTATTTAAGAGTGTGTAGTAATGCAAGCTGTGTCTGTGACTTTTAGCTAAGTTGTGAGATGCGTTTCATATTAAAACTCAAAGGAGGTATTTTTTGCCACCTTACATTAGTGTGTTGTATTTGCATCTTTTTTACTGTATCAAAAGAACAACTGGCATGCCTTTTTACTTTGTTATAGAATGGGACAGCAGTTCTGAGAAACAATGCAATGCTTTTGCACTTTCATAATTTAGATCATATTTCTTAAAAGTATAAGTAACATATTACTGTAAAGTGAGAAGGCGAGTGGAAAAATTTAGCTGTTCATGGCATTAGTTGTAGTCAAAGGTGGTTATTGGCTGTCTATTTTTTTTTCTTGTACATTTTTAAATATTAGTAGAATCACAGAATAGCTTAGGTTTGAAAAGACCTTCTAGGTCATTGACTCCAACTGATAATCCAATACTGTGAAGTTGTTGTCTAAACCATGTCCACAAGTACCGCATCTGCCTGTCTTTTGAATATCTCTGGGATGGTGACTCCACCATTCCCTGGCCAGCCTATTCCAATGCCTGACCTACCCTTCTGTGAATAAATTTTTCCTAATATCCAGTCTGAACCTTGCCTGATGCATCTTGAGGCTGTTTCCTTTCATTCTGTCATTTGTTACCTGGGAGCAGAGCCCAACCTCCACCTGGCTACACCCTCCTGTAGGAATTGTACAGAGTGAGAAGGTCCCTGCTGAGCTTCCTTTTCTCCAGGCTGAGCACCCCCAGGTCCCTCAGCTGCTCTTCATCACTTCAAACCCTTCCTCAATTCCATTCCCATCTCTGGACACATTCCAGCACCTCAGTGTCCTTCCTGAACTGAGGGGCCCAGAACTGGACACAGCACTCAAGGTGTGGCCTCACCAGTGCAAGGACAGGAGGATGGTCACTGCTCTGCTCCTGCTGGCCACAGGTTACTGTCATGGGTTTTAGACAGGACATTGCCAGGAGGATGCACGAAAAGTGGGCAACCAGGCTCCAAGCTTAAAGTTGCAAAAAAGTGATTTAATTACCTAACAGAATTGGAAGATAGGTGCAAGGCAAAAATAAACTTTTCATACATTATTTTGTTCACTCCCCCCCTCCCTCTTACGAACCCATAGTATATACCCCCTTTCCTCTTTTACAATCCACAAGCTGGGTAGGGAGGCAGGGTGTAGGGTCTTTTTCAGTCCACAGAGCAGATTCTCAAATTTATTCATCACTACAATTCTTCTACTACAAATACTCTGTGTCTCTACTTGTTTCTCTCTCTCTCCAGACAGTTTTCTGCTCTCACCCCCACCCTCTTAAGAAGCAGTCTCTGCACTTACCCCCTCTTTCCCTCTTTCCAAACCAGCAACACACACAGGGGGCAAGGTGAGAGGAGTTCTCTGGTTAGTTTAATGAAGGAGAAGGGGTCTCTATTTAGCCACGGGGTCTTTTCCCACAAGAAACAGTCCTCTAGGAACTTCTTTGGCGTGGGTCCAATCTCATGAGCAACATCCCGCCCGAATTCTGCTGCTTTGTGAGTCTTTTTGTCTATAAGGTGCTGTGCAGATTCTCCCGAGCTGAGGCCAGGCTGCTTCCATCCCAGAAGCAAGGCCTTTCTCTCCCAGTTAAAGGTTTTTGCAGTTTTAACTCTTAGATGAGACTCCCACTGGTTCACAGTCTTTTCCAGGCATCCACCTGCTCCTCTGGAGTTAGCTGTGGGTGGATTTCTGCATCTTTATGGACTCCATGGGCTGCAGGAGAAACTTCTTGCTCCCCCATAGCTTTCACCACGGCTAGCAGAAAGTTTTCAGCTCCGGTGCCGGGAGCACTGGAGCACCCCTTATCCCCCCCTTCTTCACTGACCTTGACAATCTCTATGCTATTTTCCCTCACATATTTTCACCTCCACCTCCTCCTCCAACTACAAAGGTGTGAAAGAACTGCGTACCTGATTTGTTTTGATTTCTTCTTAAATATGTTTTCACAGAGGCGTAACCAGCACCTCCAATTGGCCCAGCCTTGGCCAGCAGCATGTCCATCACCTTCAGAGCCATCAGAGATTGGCTCTGCTGGACTTGATGTAAAAACTTCCAGAACTTTCACACAAGACACACAAGAGCCATATTTGTGCCACTCCCCACCCCTCAGACACCTCCCCAGGCCTACCACAGCAGCTTCTGACGGGTCTAAATTTCTCCTAGATGTTAAAAGTACTTTATTGATGTTTTGGGCCAACCAAAACCACCACAGTTACCCTTGTCCTTCCTGGCCACCTGGGCAGAGCTCATGGTCAGCTGCTGTGGACCAGCACCCCCAGGTTCTATTCCACCAGGCAGCTCTCCAGCCACTGTGCCTAACCTGTAGTGCTGAGTGGGCTTGTAACCATGTGTTATCATTGTTATTCCAATGAAAGGCTGCAAGATAAGAATTACTCTTATGGAAATTAAAAAGAAAAAAAAAATCAAATTTTAAAATATTTGATTTGTCAATACACTTAAAGAACTGGATAACAGCTTTTAACATAATTTAAACTTTCCAGGCTTTCTTTTTAGGAAACATTTTTTCTTCAAATATCAGTGCAATTTATTTTAGATCATTAAATATGCTCTTAACTTCTGCTTTATTGTACTTTTTGCAAAAAGATTAAATCATTCATCTTTATGCATAGAGGAAACACAGTTAAGGACTCCTAAAAGCATTTTCGATTTCAAGATAGAGCAAGGGAATTCCCATCTTACTTTCATAAAAAAGACAGCATAGCTTAACTGAGCCTCAGTACATGATACAGAATAGGTATCTCTTTCTTGCCAGAATAATTTGAAGTTTTGAAGAAAAGCTAGAGTAGAGAAGGCAATACTTCATCACTGTAGTCCTATAGAGAAATTATAGAATATAGAGACAATCTGTATGAATTGTATGTATGAATAAATTTATTTTACGATTATTTCTACTAAGTCTGTATGTTTTGTGTATTTTGATCATGTAGCAGTACAGATGAATGACAGAAGGCTTACAAAATGAGAAGAAATACCATCACATTCCGCATTTCAAAGAATACTGATAATCAGTGACCACAAGTCAAGAAGGGTTTAATACCAATACTTACTAATTTGATAAAAAATATATAAGGGTACAATCCATTGTATATGTCTGCTACAATGATACTTAAAAATAGAATCTTATTTCTCTGTAAAAAATTGTCATAGCAAGTGCTGAGATTGAAAGCCTAGTCACACTTTTTAATTATGCTAAATTTTTATTTTTAATTAGAGTAGCTCTTTTGAGATTAAATCTTTTACCATTAGGCCATTTGAAACCTATGATATAAAAAGGAAGAGTTCTTTCAGAATATTATTTACATGATTTTAATTAATGATTGTAATCTCCATGGTCATTTTTGAAAAAGAGCACTTAATCCCTTAACCAGTTTTCATGATTTGCATTTTGCAAAAACATGTAAGCCCTGCAGGCTTATTATCTCTTATTTTTTCCAAACCAAACTTATTTTTAGAGAAATGTATTTTGTTCCTGCTCCAAGTCCCATTTCCTATCATAACACCTGTTTCTCATGCAGAGTGAACTGATTGGTAGAAAAGTAAAGTTTGCTTCCTTTTGCCAAGACAGAACATAGCCCTTGGCAAGGTTACCTTTGAAAAGTTTTTCATGCAGACACCGTGTATAAGCACTATTGCTGTTGCCAAGATCCTCTGACTAATGAAGGGTCGGAGCAATACTGTATTCTTTCTCACTGCTGGCAGCACGTATATGTAGCATTTCTTCTGAAAAAAGGCACTCTAGTGTTTCAAACAGAAGCTAGAAGTTTAACCTTCTAGGAGGAAGGTCAGTGTTAGTTTTTATTGATAGAATAGAAGAAAGTGAATGTATAGGAATATGAAAGATAAATTCTGTGGCAAGCTGAAACTCTTTAGAATATAGAGTTTTCAAATGTTTTTTAACAAAAATTAGTTTGAAAACTTTCATGTTTGAAAAGTTACTACTTTGAATCTCAAAGCAGGATTATGCTTAGTGTTCCATATTGATGATTTGGGGAACCGATTACTAACTAGGAGGGATTAGCATATAGACTGAATTTAAAGGTCAGAACTTCAGGTGCTTACTTACAGATTAATTTTTTTCTGTTTTCCACTTAATGGAAAAATGTGTAGCACAAAAAGATCAACTATTGCTCTTAGTATCAATTGTGTTTAGAAACCTGTTAAAATTCCATTCTTTTTCTAATGTGTGGAGCAAATAATCTTTTCTGTGACAAAGAATAAATGGTCAGGTATCTTCAACTCAGATTTTTAAACAGAAGCTTATGGTAAAACTTACTTTATATGGATAGGCTATAATCTACTTATAAGCCAAGAATTTCTAATGTAAAATTTTAATTAAATATTGTGTCTCACAGTTATAGTAATATATAGTATATATTCTAGCAACAAGTGAGGAAATGAAAACAAAGTGAGGTAAGTTACTTCAGGTAATCAAAAGCTACTCTGTGGATATCCTCAGATAGCTAATGAAAGGTTTTAGCTCCCAGAAAGTTCTTAGAGAACTTCCTTTATATTGTCATTCTTAAGAAACCATAGTGGTCCATCGTATGCAGCACTCTTAGGAATGAGGTCAGTAGTGAATTTAGCAGCAGCACTCACAGGGATTAGAATTGGTTGCATATTAACAGCAACTGAACTCTTCTTTTATAACTGTCTTTTCCCAGACTGTTAACTAATTTCCAGGAAAACCTTTTGTGTCTTGTGTCTCAGATTACACTGGACTTGCTGCAGGAGACATCTTTTTCTGTTTTTGTGATAGCACTGTATGTCAGATACAAAATTTTTTTGTTTTGTGGCCCCAAGTATGCATTTCTATACTTCATCTTTATGGAATATATATCTTAATAGAACTGATTTTTATTGTAGTAACTTCTTTTTTTAATAGCAAGTACATATTTTAATTAAGCAAAGCATCACTGTCAGTTATCTTAGCGTTAAATAATAATTATGTTTAGATGCAAAGTAAATACAGCCCTTATTAAGGAGCTGCAGAATGCTGGTTTTCTTTCTTCTAGCTTGGCATTTGTTCTTTCAAAACCAGGAATACCTTCTTTTCTGGTTAAAAACTTTTTCTGATTTAAAAAAAAAAACTGTTTAGAACTGCTATATAGCAAGATCATGGGCTGTTGTATTTAATACTTGATTGAATCATGTTCCATTGGTTTGAAACTGTTTCTCCTGTATTAATGTGTACATGTCACTGTGTTGGCTGGGATAGAGTTAATCTTCTTCGCAGCAGCCATTATGGAGCTGTTATTTCTATAGCATTTTATGATTTGAATTTATGCTGAAGACAACATTGATATTAGATGGTTGGGTGTTTTAGTTGTTGCTGAGCACTGTTTACATAGAGTTAAGGCCTTTTTTTGCTTCTCACATTTTCAGCACAAATCCAAAACATAGCACCCTGATACTTAACTGTGAAGAAACTCTATGCGGCCAAAACCAGCACAACCACAGAGTTAAGTGTGTCTAAAGTAATTTTGGAGCTTTCTTTTTGTGATTATAATGATCTTTCTAATTAAATTGACTTGGCTTTTGACTGGCAGGATAGTTAATTAGTTAATCTTTTCAGGCTTTTTTTTAGATAGAATTTACTGTGTGTTTTCAGAACCAATACATTGTCTTGCTTTCTCAGTGGTGTAGCAGACATGAAGTGCTTGTTTACAGTGAGGTGTGCATATCCTCTTGCGTGTATAAGAAATGAGCTGTTGAATCTTGAGCTCGGTATCAGTATCTTGGCTTTCGATTTTAATTGGATGTTTACTCTTGGGGCATGAGGCCAGAAGGAACAGCACCATAGGAATAACACTGTTTCTTGTGCAAAGTTAATTAGTCTTTTTCAAGTTCTCTTAAGTCACTTCTGAGTAGCTGTTGTGTAAATTGGACCCGTTGTTACAGCTGTGATAAACAAGGTACCAATCATTATAATGTAACATAGTATGTACAACATACTTAATAATTCCCAAACCTTAATGCTATAACCAGTTAAATCTCTGCATTTATGGAATGATGAGTTGATTCTGTAGTTCCAGTTATTGAATTAGGTAGTAAATGCTGTCACTAAATGTTTACAGTGGTAGTTTTATATTTCCTGTGAGTTACTCCTCCTGTGTGCATTACAGAAGATTTTGTCAATCTGAAATGCCAATAACTGTCTAAAAGATATTTCCTCCCTACTCCATATAACAAAAATAAGTATGTGTAATCATAACAGAGGAATAGCTGGATGAGAAAATATTTTGGGAAGTGGGTATTTTGTTGCTCTGGTCCTATGCAGAAACATTTATGATTTTGTCATTTCCACACTAGAAATTTGAGGTATAAATATCTCAGGTTCAAACAGCAACTAGCTTGTCAACGATTTGACAGAGCTTTAGAGAGATTTGGACTACAGCCATTGAAATCACTCAAGTAATTACTCAGCTGATGAGAAATCCCTTATGTAAGATAGGTCCTTGGAAAATCAGTCGTTCTTTTTTTACAAATCATTTCTGGATTCTCTGCTGACAAATTCAATACTTGTAAGTTTTGCAGTTTCATTACATTATACTAAAGATGTGTGCATGAGCTCATAATCTTTCAGCTATTAACTCGTTTGTCTAGTGACCTTATTTAACCCTAATGCAACTGAAAACCCAAGCAGGAGAAGCAAAAAGTCATTATTTGGTTCCTTATTTTACACTTTAAAATACAGAAGCAACACTTGTAGCACTTTCTTCTTTCACATATTTAAAACTTTCTGCATGCTTGTTTTACATAATTGATTTGATAAACAAGGCAGATGGTTAAAAGGGAAGCTTGCAATGGTACGATCATTGTTCTGAATTTAGTACAGAATTGTGAAAAGTCTATGTCACTGGTGTCTATGGGAATCACATGGTCCTACCCTTCTCTGCGTAGGGTGACCTTGCAAAATTTTGTAGAATGAAATGTCTCACTGCCACAACTTTTCAGGTAGTTTTTCATACTTCAGCATCACAGCACTATGCTGGTCTTCTTCTGCCCGCTGCAGTTGTACTTCTGTATTAAAAAAAATGTAACATATCCTAATGCACTCTGCACAGCACCACTGATATACCTTTGTAGCAACGTGGAGTTTCAGGATTCCATGTGCTCTTTTGTTCCTCTGCTCTGTATACCATTGGTTCATTTTGAAATATGCTCTGCTGTACCTCAAAACCTATTGGTGTGTACCCTCCTGCCCATCTTCCCTTTGTCCTCCTGGGACTGGCTCAGAGAGAGCCAGCCCCTGCCCCCTCTCCTTCCCCTTAAAAGGCAGAGCCTGGACCAGCTCGACGTCTTTTCCATCTCTGGGCTGCTAGCATCCCCTCCCTGCCTTGTGTCCCTTTCCCCTTCTCCTTCCCTGCACCCCTTTTCCCATTACCCCAAATAAACATCCCTAGTAGAACAGAGATGGAGTCCAGTTCCTTCCTTCGTATCACGATATTCCTGCTGAATTGACGTGGTTGGAAGACTGCCGCCATGCCGCAGAACCTCGGGGGCCGCCCGCCCCAGATCCGGTGTGATTTACAAGAACCAGGGACCCGGTCTGGGGGGGAGCCGGCCTGTGCCACTCTCCTGGACTGTGATACAACATACCTTATTGTGTTGCTTCCTCCAAATCTACTGAGAACAGTCCAGTCGTCCAGTGTTTTCTCCCTGCAGCTATTTTTAACTTGAATTTATGAAAAAATCTGAGGGACAGGCTCAGGGGCAAGCTCAAGTAGCTAGAGTAGTCAATCAAGAGAGAGCAGCTCATGCCTGTGGGCTGTGGGAACTTGGGGCCTGCAGCTGCAGTTTATGAGGAGGCAAAAATAAGTGTGAAGTAATGGATATTTTGCATTATATAGCTACTTACCAGGGAGTGAAAATCAGGAGGAAAAGATATTTTGGAGTGGTAACCATTGGGGTAGACTGGCATGTTGGCACTGACCTGATATAGGGAATTTTTCTAAAGGCAAATTGAAATTATGGGGTTGGAAGGATTAGGGAGCTCAGGTTAATACTCATGTGGTGGATTCCTTGCTAAAGAGGTCAGGTGGAATGAACATGGGAGTCACTTATTTGAACTGTACCCAGCTGTGTTTCTGCCTTAACTGCAGTGAGGCATTCTTGCTGGTCTGTTAACAAGGCTTGAAAACCTTGCCTACCTGTCATTTTTAACTTGAGATGTGGAATAGCTCTACAATAATCCTAGATAATAATAATCTAGATGCTCATTCAATATATTCTTGTACATAAAATACATAAAAGTATATAAAAGATAAGTGCCATTTGAATTTCTGTTGTAAGAAAAAGAAAGAACTGCTTACAATATTTTTTCTACTATTTTATACCTCAGTATTTTACTTGCCTCTTGTCTGCTTCACATTTTTCTGTTAAATTCTCTTGTCCTTCTTCTGCTGCTTTCTCAACTTTATGCTAGAGCAACGTGAGTAGTTTTAAAAAACAAATAAAAGCAACACACAAAAAACCACAAAGACACAAAGATGGAGGTGCTTCTACATGTTCTATGATTTTCCCAGCACATTACAGTGGTTATGGAAGTGTTTTACAAAGTGATGGAGGTCCTGAAACCTCTTTGGGAGCCATATGTTGTTCCATACCCTGTGACATCTTCCAGATTATAGCAGCGGTCATTGTTCGGAGGTTTTCAGAGCCACCTGCATGTAGACTGCCACAGAGCCATACAAAACAAGGCTTGAAATTCATCTCTAGTTGAAAGTATTCCATTGTGTCTAGTTCTTGAAAATCCCTTCCTGTAGATTTCATCTTATTGGTAGACAATCTTTTGCAGTGTCTTACTTTCTCACCATGGAAAGCTTATGCAAACATATGGACTGAGTATTTCTTGTTGCAACTCAAGACCACCTCACCACTGATGAGAGGCAAGATTTCTTTCTGATTTAAAGACATTTTGGAGCATCATCCAGGTCAGTCTGAAGCTTTGTTATTGTTGTAATTGAGTTAACCATCCGCTCATAGGTGAACTTTAGTGAAGTCTGAAGTAAAAAGGGCATTTAATTCTGCTCTTTCAGCATCCCATATTGACAGATTTCCTTAGCAATAGAGTGATCTAACAATCTTTTCCCAGGTCTTCCTGTAACTACTGAGCATACTTTTGACATAATTTGTATTGTTCTTTGCCTTTCGCTGGTTTTGTTTCAGTTTGTCCTTGGTCCTCTCTGATTTTGTCCCTAAATTGTCAGTCTATTGTGCTTACACATTTGACACAGTATCCACATGTTTTAAATCACTTCTGAGTTAAGAGCATGAAGAGTTACACTTTTCTGCAACAGCTTTTTCTTGCTATTCTTCCCCATTCTGTTAAATTTTACTTGTTTCACCAGTAATTTTGTTTTCTTAATGACTGGAAGAAAAGAAGGAAAAAGAGAGAGGAGATCACGAAGCTCAAAACTTGGAATCTCTAGCACGTTCAGAGTGACTTTGATTTGAACTCTTATTTCAAGATCACTTTCATTACTTGTCTTCAACTTTATATTCTCAGCCCTGTAGTTAAAATGTGTCTTAAAAAGCCTCAGTTGCAGTTGCCTGCTTTGTCAAAAACAGGCATAATCACATTACAAGCCCTTTGGGAATTGTCTGTTGTCTTCTGCAATTTACTGAAGTATCAGGTCACCTAATTCAAATCATGCTTTTCATAAAAAGCCTGAATCATGATACTGTTCTTCATCAGGTTCTTGCCATGAAAATGTGAAGTCCTGGCTCACTCTGATTCAGTCTTTCAGGTAGCTCCAACGGAATAGTGCTCGTGTTTACCCTTTTTGTGTTTTGTTGGTTTGCTTTTTTATTTTTCCGTAAAGTTAAATATTTTTAGAGTTTGGAAATTGCTTTTTTATCTCGTAAGTCAGAAAGTTGTATTTGGGACAAAACTAATCTTTACGTCCACATTAGTACCACAACTTACACCCATTTAAACCCACATGAGATACAGCATAAGATAAAACCGTAACTTACTGCACAGAAACACCTAATCACTACTGTCTGTGCTGGGCACTGGGGCAGCACCACCTCAAATCCTGTGTCCAGTTCTGGGCCACTCACCACAAGAAGACATTGAGGGACTGGAGTGTGTCCAGAGATAGGAGCGGAGTTGGGGAAGGGTCTGGAGCACAAGTGTGATGAGGAGCAGCTGAGGGAGCTGGGGGTGTTCAACCTGGAGAAAAGGGGGCTCAGGTTGTCACTCTTTACAACTCCCTGACAGGAGGTTGTAGCCAGGCCAGGGTCAGGCTCTTCTCGCAGGTAACAAGTGACAGACAAGGGGAAATGGCCTCAAGGTTAGGCAGAGGAGGCTTAGATTGGATATTAGGTAAAATTTCTTCATGGGAAAGGTCAGTGAGGCACTGGGACAGGCTGCCCGGGGCAGTGGTGGTGTCACCATCCCTGGAGGGATTTAAAAGACATTAGATGTGGCACTTGGGGGCATAGTTTGGTAGTGGACTTGGTAGTGTTGGGTTAATGGTTGGCCTTGATGATCTTGAAGGATGTTTTCCAACCTAAGCGATTCTGTGTTCTCTACAATCAGCTCCCAGTAGCCTAACATGGCGTTACGGAGAACCTTAAATAAATGAGAATGTGGCATTTTATTCAAGTTAGCAAAAAGTTTTTGATTGGGCTGATCTCACTAATGGAGTCTATATGAAATAATTATTAAATAACTGTGTGAGATGGCTCTAATATTGTGAAAATACAGCTAGAAAGCTCCTTTGATTCCTGCGTTATGAAAGAGTCATAAATTTGCATTTTCCTAAGAAACCATTATTCATCTTTAACATGGTATGTGTTAATGCATTTTCTTTTTCATGTAGAAGTAAAGATAATAATCATCTCCTAAATAATAAAAGCAGTATTTTTTTAGTTAAGAAATTGTAGATAATTGGTTTTTTTTCCCGCAGTTGATTCATAGCAAACGTTCTGTGCATTTCTCAGCCTAACATAGTTCTCAGTCTTTATTTTACTAGGGTTTTATGAGAGTGGCAAAACTAAAATTCTCATACTAGATAATCTGTATTTAATTGCTTTGAGAAATAAAATGCTGTGGGATCTTAATTTTAATATACCTATACAGAAGAATATTCCACCTCAATCTTATAATAACACTTTTTTTAAAAGGTGCTTATTTACAGGAGTTTCTTTTTCTCATACACCCAGACAGCAACCAGTTGTTTTTTAAGTGGAAATTGTTAGTTATTGAAATGTTTCTGCCATCAGATAATATAGGATTGTAATTAGTGGGTGTCATTCTATTTGGATTTAGAGGCCCTTAATGTTATGAAAAGGATATCCTCAGAATGTTTTACATATATCAAAGTGTGGAATTAAATTACAAATCAAATAAAACCATTATGTGTGTCTTAGTCACACAGTAAAACTGATCTGTCCAACAAACCAGTCAATATGGCTGAACAATGATACATAAGTGGTTTCTAACTAAGTTATACATGTGTTTCAAACAGTGACTCAGTTACAACATAATACTTTTCTGCACTGTTATTTAAGATAATGCAAGTTCCATCTTGTTAAACTCTGTGAAATTAGGAATAAGAGAGTACAGCGGCTGGATTGTAAAAATTCAATTAATGGAAAATTTGGGCTCTTTTACAGCAGAAACGTTTGCTTACCTTCCAAGCAAATGCAGTCTTTTCATACTGTTACTTTATACTGCTTTTATCTTTATTATTAGCATTAAAGAGCATGCAGAGGTCAGGTATTTGACCTATGGAGCATAAAATTTGAATGGTGAATTTAGCAGATAGGATAAAATGCACAGAAGAACAGCAGGGCACAGAGTGATTCAAATAACTTCAACATACGGAGTAATTCTGGTGCTGTCTAGTGTAACAATACGCGTGAGCTTGTGAGGAGACAAAATATTTCAGATAGGCTGTAAGAATTCATATTGAGCTTGTAATGGAGAGCATCAAGTTTAGTGCAGTTGTTGGTGAGGGAACAGAGGGATCCCAAGGAGCTGTCAGTGTAGGCAGGGACACTGATCCTCCAGCCACCTCTAGGTGTACCAGACTCCCCTTTACCAGGGCTGCAGGGCTTTTTTTGCAATCTTCCTTCCCTCCTGTCCTCCACTTTAAAATAAGTTTCCCCTAATAGCTTCTGCCTGTGAGAGACCTACCCCAAGTCAGTGTCTTACTTTCCTCGGTCTTTAAATGTTCAAGGGCTAAATCCTTGCCTTGAAGGGAGTGCACACTGAAGCTCTTAATGGCCTGTGGTGTCCATACGACAGAACAAGCAAGAAAGAGACAATAAAAAAAAAACCTCTCTTGAAAGTTATGGTGAATGGGGTGATAGAGAGGAGAATGTCTGTGTTTATTCTTATTGAGTACCAAAGCTACACAGTAATAAACATAATTATGGAAGTCTTAATGTGGTATTAACTAAGTAGTTTCATTTGTTTTGTGTTCAGAAATCCCTTCAGAGATGTCTTCAAACTTTTGAACACGCATACACAGTCCGGATGAAGAGAAAAATACATTTTAACACAGTTTTTTTCTATAGTTGTTACATTTATAATGCTTCAGGTATCCCTAGAACTTCCTGTATCACCATGCCTAAGAATATCACACTCTTATATAAGAATTAAAAAAGGAAAAATAGAGTAATACCACCTTCTCTGACTGAAGGCAGTGTTACGTTAAAGACTGTGCATGTTTCTCAGATATGCACATGATTTACAGTTACATTTGATGTTGAACATGTTTTGTAGAACAGTATAATACTGATTTTTATTCTGGCTTCCCTGGGATTTGAATTTTCATCCTTAGACCAGAGTTAATGTTACAAATAATATTGGTTGAAGGCCACCTCATGGTCTCTTTATTATACATCTGGTGCTCCAATTTACCCTTTTAATATGTAAGCTGCAAAATGGTTACCTCTGTCCAAAATATTAACCAGATAGGCCACTTCTAACCCTCTACTAGCAACACAATGGTCAGTCTCTGTTGATGAAATATAAAATTAAAACCATTACTCAAGACAGAGCTGTAATAACACCATGTATCATTTGACATAAAGTGCTCAAACTTTGTAAAGTGGAGAAGTAATATCCCTCCCTCTTTGGTCTTCATTTAACAATTGTGTGCTTTCACAGGCTTTTCAAGAGAACATTTTAGACAGTGGAAGTGCCTGGAAATCAAATCTTTATTAAATATTTATGGAGGAGGACACCTAATGACTTCTAGGAGACCCTGTATCCATAGAGTGCACTTATATATATCAGTATCCATAGAGTGCACTTATCATTGTTTGTTGTTGCTATGATGGTTGATATTAAATATTTAAGTGGTGGCAATTTACTCAAAGCTGTACAAGACCAAAGACTCAACACATTAATCCAGCATTTAAAAACTTTGTCTCAGTCAAACAAATGCATAAAGTACGACAACTCACTGTGAAACATACCTGGAAAGCAGACCAGAGGAGAGCACATTTTCACATTGCCTCTGCTTCCCCTCTGCCATCCTCACTTACCTGTCTTGCAGCAGCAGGAGTTGCTGTAGGAGGAAGGTGCTTCCTGTTGGGGAAGGTGTAACCAAAGGCCACTGTTTGCTTCCTCACCTTCACAGTAACTGCAGGGACAGCTATTTGGCTCTTTTCATTTCCCCTGTGACATGGTGCTAGAGAAGATGGGAAGGGGCACTGTTACCTGTTACTGTGTCTGCTGAAACAGGAGGCCCAAGTACCCAAAGCCTTTGCTGATCTAACACAGGTCACAGCAAAAGAAGTTGGGGTCAGAGTTGTTCGTGCACTCGGTGGAAATGGATGAGATCGGGTGCTTGGCATACAGGCTGATTGTCATCACATACACACAGTAAGTACAGGAAAGCCTGATGGGAACTGAAGGAAAGAGATACAAAAAAGGCATCATACCCAATGCTGCTTTTGAAAAAAAATGATGCTATTTTTCAGACCTATTCAGCATCCATGCTAAGTAGATCCTCCTTACATCCTTAAAAGACAAAGCAGATAAAAATAATGAGGAGGAGGCTTGTGTGGAAGTACAGTACAATTTGACAGAAGATGGCACATTGTAGCACAGGTGTTGGAAGTGGTACCAAGCAATCAAATAGGCATTTTAACAGTTTCCCTGGATAGAGACAGGGAGGAGACAGCACTGAACTGAAACCTCTGATCTTAAATAAGGAAGAAATTATGCAGAATAAAGTATTGCCATCTCCCTTGAATAATATTTGTGTAGATTCAGACTTCTGTTTTGCAAAACAGACCAGCATAAGACAATGAAAGAAAGTGCAGAGGGAAGTTTGACAGTCATCAGCAGTTACTCAAAAACAGAGGATGTAGTAACAAATAATCAGAAAATGGAACCACCATAAATAAAATTAGAAGAAAGAGAAGGTGTTCAAAATTTGATCACTAAAATATCTAAGCCAACAGGTGTTCAAAACCTTTAGAGAAAAAGTAACTGAGAACAAAGTGGCCTGAATGATTTTCTAGGATGGAGAAACAAGAGCCTGTGAGAGCATGTCATTTGAGCTGAGCTGGAAACCAAGAATGCTGAATTGGATAGAAGCAGTTGCAGATAAGGATGTAGATATGTGTGCAGTAGCTCTTGCGTGTACCTCCTCCAGGCTGTGTTCATTCCAAATTATGATGAATTCAAACCATTGTGTATGATAGGCCTTTTTTGCTAACCAGTAGTTGATTATGGTTTACTAGCACAGACCTTATTTGTGACGCAGCTGCGATGGTATTAATGGATCTGTTTGTGTTGTTTAATGTGTATCTGTCAGTTGGCAAAAGATAGACTTTAACTAAACCCGTAAAACATTTGCGCTTTGGTGCACAGTTACTTTGATTTTGACCATTAGCTGATTTTCAAATACTATTTAAAAATAGAAAACTTTAACTTTTTAGCACCAATGTATATCTGTTTCAGTTTATTTGTTATCTCCTGATAATTTAATGTTGAAGAATGTTTGCTTCTTCAAACACAATTACACTGATTTTTAGTATTCCTTGAGTTTGTAGAGAAGAACAATAGCCACAGATTTGAACTCTTTTGTGAATTTAGTTAACGTAAGGCTTTTCAGATGTTAAATGCATTTAAAAATGAGTATGTTGCACTTCAGTAAAGTATAACAAAGTGCTTTTGCTCTCAAACATCATTTTGCATAATAAGGAAAGGAAGGCAGAAAGCAGTTACTAAGTTTCTAAAGGTTAAATTAGAAGTCTTTATGAAAATTATAGGATCCTAAAAATGTAAACTTCGAGGATCAATAATTTATTTTAAATTCATTCTTGGTTTGAGGCAGTTGCATGTAGTAGGACACCATTCAACACAAAATAATGTCTTACTTCTTTTACCGTGCTTCTTCCTAGGAAACCTTTTAGCATTTCACTGGTCTGGCAGTAAGGTGGGGGAGCACAAGGAAAGCCGGCTTTATTGCAGATCATTTCTTTTTCTTCTGAAGATCGAGCAGGGCAATATATTGATGTATTTTTAATAGCTTCATTTGAAACATAGGGAATCTGTTACATGTCTTCTTCTTAGCCTTTGTATCAGATCACATAATCCCAATGCCTTCAACTTGACATTTAGTTGCTGAAATCTTATCTAGAGCTGATTTTGTCTGTTTTGGAAATGGGTCTCCTGAGCTTCAAGTAGAAGGCAGTGTGAAACACCTCAATTGTGCCTTTCACATCTCGGTTTTATTAATACTGTGCTGGATGAGATTCACTTTTATTATGCTGTTGGCTCTTGGATAGTCTGTAATAAGCTGAAATATTTTACCAGTCTTTGTTCTGTTTGCTTTTATCTTTACTAAAGCAGGAACAAAAATCTCTGTTCATTTTCTCTGCTTTAGTCTGAAGAGGAGTCTAAAGTTGTGTGTATTTAAAAAGAAAACATGTTGAAGATGCAATTTGGTTTTATGTTATAGTTTCATGAGTAATAAATTATATTTAATTACTGAAGGCTTGCCATTGAGCTCCTAAGTATTTCTGAGCATGCTATGACTTACAGGAAAAATGGGAAAATAATATTTAAAGTTTTTAGCCGTGTGTAAAATACAATGTTTACCTCAATAATAAAAAAAATTAATAAAGATTTTGTTGTGAGTTGCTTGGGCAAAGATGTGTCAAAGTAAATTTTGGAAAATCAGTGTAGTGGAGCAGGACAAGTGTCTAAGTAGTTTGTAATCAGAAATCTTAAGTCACATAGCTGTTAATAGTGTATTAAAGCTATTAAATATGTACTGCTACTATAGCTGTCAACTTTTCCATTTTCGTATCACACAGACTCCCTCCTCACTCTCACTCTCATCCCTGTCCTCTACCTTCACCTTTCTATTTCCTTCCCTTTTCTCTCCCCTCTGCTCTCTTTTTCCCCCCCTTTTGCTACATACACACTCAGCGGTACAGCAGTGATTTTCAGCACCTTGGTTATGAGAAAGTGGAAGGAATCAGAAATAAATTCTGCTGGATTTTTAGTATTTGCAATATGAAATGCAAATAGCTCTCCTTGCAAATAAATTACTAGGTGAAACAAAAACAGGTGTAAAAACTACTAATGTTTTTAAGTTACTGCATTTAAATAAAATTTAAAGGTTGAGGTCAGAGCTGTGTTAGGATGGAAAAATTGAAAAAAAAACCAATTTGATTGTCCAACTCTGGTAAGAACTGAGAGCTCTAGTGAGGCAAAGTCATTGTGCCCAAGATCATCGGCAGAACAGGCAACATGGCACAATTTCTCATCAGATAACACCGGCTCAGGCTTATCAAAATCAAATTAGCAAGCAGGAAGCCAGGATTTAAACACTGTTGGTTGCATCTGTACTTTCAGTTCCTCACCTGATGGTTCTCTTCGAGTACCAGCCATAAAAGCATGGCAATTTGTAACAAAGCGGTGGCTAAGTCTGGATTTCTGTGACACAGTGTAGTGCCCCAGGTAAGCAAGGCACATCCTGTATTACTGCAGCCCTGAGCCGTGGCTAATTGTCCTCCTGAGGAGCCTTATCTGCACCTGCACAGCACTTCATTGAGCTCTGCAACTGAACTTTATTTTTTATTTTGGGAGTTAGGAAGTACGGCAGCGCAGTATCACAATTCACGAACGGCCACCCCACGCTGCAATGTGGAGGGGGCTGCCCTGGGCCAGAACACGCCAGGCAGACACGTGGCTGTAGCAGGCAGTGGAGCTGCAGGGGATGTGAGTCGCTGTGGAGGCGTGGCAATGGAAGAAATGAAGGATCACCATCTGAGGTTTCCAGGGATTTATTAAGGACCACAGTCGAGGGTCAGAGGAGGGTGGAGGTTGGCGGAGAGGCAGGGGAGGACTCGGGGTGCTGGAAAGCCGAGATGGTGAACCCCGAGTCTGGTTTTTGGAGAGGGTTATCAGGAGAGGGAACAGAGGCGTGGTTACTCGGAAGAACCAACTAGGGGAAGCCAGAGGGGAGGAGCCAGGGAGGGGAAAGGTGTAAACCAATAAGATTACAGCATGGGATGGTACAGGTTTCTGCTAGAGAGAAGTCTCTAGAACAGCATCAATATGCAAAAAATCCTATAAGCACACTGCAGCAAGGAAGGTGTATCTATACACACCAAAGTGTTCACAGAACTCAGTGTACATTTAATTGCGTTGTTATTGTTTCCGTTTTATTAGGAAATTATTAGGATAAAGCTCAAGCGCTCTTTTATTTACTGGGAGTGTGTGGGAAGCTGTGTTCGGGTGAGCATTAGATTTGGTTAAAGGCCACAAAACAGCCTTTTCTGATTATTTTTAGCATGCTTAATAATTTGTAGTAATTTTTGTTCATGATTTTTATCATGTGTTTGCAGTCAATTTTAAATAGCTTTATTCTAATGCAAAGGTGCATATACTTACATTTTAAATAAATTGGACAAAACAATTTGAGGTGTGTGTTGAATGCAATTGTATATCTACATTTCTGTTTAAATGCTTTGTAACATTTAAGCAAAATCTCCTCTTCCACCAGCTGAAAAATGAAATAGATAGAATTACTCATCCCAAATTGAGGAGCATCATGTAATAAAAATATGTATGACACATCAATATTATTTCCCCTGCACAGAGTCACTATATATGAACTTAAAATTATTTAGGTTTCCCAGAAAAGATGTTTTCTGCAAATCTGAAGGGGACAAAACTGCCTTTTAAGCAAAATTTGAACCAGTTGACTCTTGCATTACTTTTTACCGTTAGAAGTACGGTATTCTCTGGGGTGCTCATGGTGTAGGAAGAAAAGAGAAAGAAAGATTTTATTAAGAGATGTGAAATATGAGATAGTTTATGGTTACCATTTTCATGATGGAAGTTACAAAATCAACTGTTTAGTTGATCTGTGGCCCTTAGCGAGTTGTGAGGACACATGGAGTTTCTTGAAGAAAATCACTGTAAGAAATAGCAAATGCCTTCAGAAAATTCTTGAGGCAAGTCTTCAGGCAAGATTTACTTCTTGTTGTTAAAGCTTCTCTTTATTATTGATGCTTCATGTAGTGCCACTTGATATTGGCACTGTGGCAGGTTATCACCTTGTGTTCTGTTCCTGTTTTTCTGATTTGCAGCATTTGAAAGGGCTGCGGTGAGGCAATTCTTGCTGTGTATTGCTGCCCATAAGTATTTTTGGTAATCATCAGTGTAAACACTGAAATAGGTATGGAAGGGGTACTTTATTTTTACTGCCATGGGTGTCTGGGATTGTTAGAGGTCAGGTAAATTATTGAAATTAGTAGAAGTGTGTGTTTTCTTTCTGCTGTTGACAGGAGATTTTGGGTCCATCTGCAAATCACATCAGAGGAAGGACAGGGAACAACTTGGATGTGGCTTTTTCTCTCTAAATCTGATTTTGGAGATAAAGGAGAAAGTGGTCATGATCCCTAGAAAGCTTCCTGTGCATTTCTCTGTCTTATAATGCATGCTTTTTAGTATTAGGCATTTCATTAATAAATAAACAAACATGGACTGTGGTGATTTCAGTATGAATGATTTTACTATGGTTTGAATGAAATGCAATCACAAATGAGCATTAACTACAGAGACTGGGTCTTGCAAAAGGGAAGCTGGATTTAGAAGCAAGCACAAGGCAAATCACAACTTAATATTTATTCTTCAGATATGTTTCTGCCTTCATTGATCAGTTCAGACTAATTTACTTAGTAAACCAGTAGTTGCCAAGCTGATAACTGGAAAGGCTATAATCTGTCAACTACTCACTAGTCTGTGAGACTGAGCAAATACAATATTTTATTTTAAAATAGGTTTAGGGTTTTGAGTTTGGGTTTTTTTATTATTTACATCATATTTATAAAGTTTTCAGCATTGAAAATTAACTTTAATGTTAATTTTCCTGTTTTAATTTGTTTACTTATTTGTTTAGAGGGCCAGGGAGGTGCCTTTGTAGTGCTGACTACTGCTCTCCTCTGCTTAATTTATGTTGGAGAAATCTTGGGGGTTTTGAAATAAAAATAAAGTGATATAGATAGTTATGTGGAAAAAAAGCACAAACTTTCTTGGCATATTAATTCTTCTTATTTTCTTCATGCTTGGTGTTTTGGTAGCCAGTATTTTTTAATTCATTGTCATAATTTTTCTTTCATGGTTTCATTTTCTTTATTCCCTTAAAATTAAATGCTTTAAAATATTACACAGGAATTAAATCATGTGAATGAAAACTTTATGAATGAAAAATGTTTTCAGATAGTAATTCTAATAAGTACCTCAATTAGCATTTAAGAATCAAACAGCTGTGGTATCCAGGTTTTTAAAATTAGCTTTATTATAAAAAGAAAATTAAACCTTCCTGTCATGTGGATTTGTTTATAATGTCTGTTATTAAATAACTCAAAGAAAACCTCCAGCTCCTACCCAATGAGATGGCTTTAGAACCAATGTCTGTTGGAACAGAACTTTATCATTTAATGCCTAATCTAAAAAATATTATCATATTTTCATATGTTATCAGTGAATCAGATATATCAGACATATCAAACATACAGTTACAGTTTTAAAATACTTTTACTGTTAACTGAAGATGCTAATCTCCTACATTTCTATAGGTTCATACTAATTTACCTATTTTTCTGTTATACAATCATATTTTTCTGTCATTTGTATCTTTTCTTGTATGCATTCATTTAAGTCCCCACTTTGAAGATTTAATCAGACCAATAAGCAAATTATTGGGCTTCCTGCATGTGAGTGTAAATAATACTGATTATACCATTTAGTTTTCATGAGCTTTCTGTAAGTGAAAAATGAATTTTTATATGAATTGCTTGATAATCAAGTCATTATTAACAAGTCACTCAAAATGGAGAAAATGAGGGTAGTTATATGGAATTATGCTCTTTTTCAAGCAATCCAGAAAGTTTAAGAAATTTAGTCTTTTTTTAATGAAGTATTTCTTATAAGGGCAGCCACTATTTTATTCACCAAAAAGACAGACTAAGGTTTTCATATTATACAATATATATTTTGCTGTTTTTTTTCTAATAACCCTTTTGCATTGATGAGCATAGTCGCTCAGGTAATCACTGGGACCACAGGAGTTTTGTATCCTGTTTCTATTGATTTTTCTATTTAATTTCTCTTTTATTGATATTGCAGTTGTCCTTAAAATTTTAAAAACATTCTAAAATTTTAGTAATCTTCTGACATGGGATAAAACTTCACACTGAGAGAAAGGAATGCCTGAAAATTGCTGGTATATATGTTTTTCTTCCTCACGTGATCTTTAGCTATTTTTGAGGTCTTTGTGCCATTAACTCACCCCAGTATTCAGTGAGTTTCTGAGTGCTGTTGCTATCCCAACAGTGTATGAAAGATAAAGTTGAAGGGTAGGATTGCAGGTTTTGTGCTATTGTGCCAGAAATTTGTTGCAAATCAGGAGTCTAAGTAACTTTTAACTTTCTGGTGAATGGAGAACTGAACTGTATTAAAAATTCTCATTTTGATATCAATTGTACAAACACATGTGCCGGAACTTCCAGTGGTGCTGTAAGCTTACATAAACTCTTTTCTGTTTACAAGAGTCTATGTTCTGATATTATTTTTTAGATTTTTCTAGTCTGATCACATTCAATATTTTTTTCTTTTAATGTGTTCTGTAATGACTTAATAATTATTCATAGCTGTTCTGTAATTGACTAAGAGCTAAAAATGAAGTTATAATGTAAATTATTTTCCTGGTGATTAC
>NC_139511.1:8830285-9007785 GCF_008360975.1 Lichenostomus cassidix
TGTTTTAATTTGTTTACTTATTTGTTTAGAGGGCCAGGGAGGTGCCTTTGTAGTGCTGACTACTGCTCTCCTCTGCTTAATTTATGTTGGAGAAATCTTGGGGGTTTTGAAATAAAAATAAAGTGATATAGATAGTTATGTGGAAAAAAAGCACAAACTTTCTTGGCATATTAATTCTTCTTATTTTCTTCATGCTTGGTGTTTTGGTAGCCAGTATTTTTTAATTCATTGTCATAATTTTTCTTTCATGGTTTCATTTTCTTTATTCCCTTAAAATTAAATGCTTTAAAATATTACACAGGAATTAAATCATGTGAATGAAAACTTTATGAATGAAAAATGTTTTCAGATAGTAATTCTAATAAGTACCTCAATTAGCATTTAAGAATCAAACAGCTGTGGTATCCAGGTTTTTAAAATTAGCTTTATTATAAAAAGAAAATTAAACCTTCCTGTCATGTGGATTTGTTTATAATGTCTGTTATTAAATAACTCAAAGAAAACCTCCAGCTCCTACCCAATGAGATGGCTTTAGAACCAATGTCTGTTGGAACAGAACTTTATCATTTAATGCCTAAT
Organism: Lichenostomus cassidix; assembly: GCF_008360975.1. Classification (NCBI taxonomy): domain Eukaryota; kingdom Metazoa; phylum Chordata; class Aves; order Passeriformes; family Meliphagidae; genus Lichenostomus; species Lichenostomus cassidix. The sequence continues at coordinate 8,830,865 of NC_139511.1, forward strand.
CTAAAAAATATTATCATATTTTCATATGTTATCAGTGAATCAGATATATCAGACATATCAAACATACAGTTACAGTTTTAAAATACTTTTACTGTTAACTGAAGATGCTAATCTCCTACATTTCTATAGGTTCATACTAATTTACCTATTTTTCTGTTATACAATCATATTTTTCTGTCATTTGTATCTTTTCTTGTATGCATTCATTTAAGTCCCCACTTTGAAGATTTAATCAGACCAATAAGCAAATTATTGGGCTTCCTGCATGTGAGTGTAAATAATACTGATTATACCATTTAGTTTTCATGAGCTTTCTGTAAGTGAAAAATGAATTTTTATATGAATTGCTTGATAATCAAGTCATTATTAACAAGTCACTCAAAATGGAGAAAATGAGGGTAGTTATATGGAATTATGCTCTTTTTCAAGCAATCCAGAAAGTTTAAGAAATTTAGTCTTTTTTTAATGAAGTATTTCTTATAAGGGCAGCCACTATTTTATTCACCAAAAAGACAGACTAAGGTTTTCATATTATACAATATATATTTTGCTGTTTTTTTTCTAATAACCCTTTTGCATTGATGAGCATAGTCGCTCAGGTAATCACTGGGACCACAGGAGTTTTGTATCCTGTTTCTATTGATTTTTCTATTTAATTTCTCTTTTATTGATATTGCAGTTGTCCTTAAAATTTTAAAAACATTCTAAAATTTTAGTAATCTTCTGACATGGGATAAAACTTCACACTGAGAGAAAGGAATGCCTGAAAATTGCTGGTATATATGTTTTTCTTCCTCACGTGATCTTTAGCTATTTTTGAGGTCTTTGTGCCATTAACTCACCCCAGTATTCAGTGAGTTTCTGAGTGCTGTTGCTATCCCAACAGTGTATGAAAGATAAAGTTGAAGGGTAGGATTGCAGGTTTTGTGCTATTGTGCCAGAAATTTGTTGCAAATCAGGAGTCTAAGTAACTTTTAACTTTCTGGTGAATGGAGAACTGAACTGTATTAAAAATTCTCATTTTGATATCAATTGTACAAACACATGTGCCGGAACTTCCAGTGGTGCTGTAAGCTTACATAAACTCTTTTCTGTTTACAAGAGTCTATGTTCTGATATTATTTTTTAGATTTTTCTAGTCTGATCACATTCAATATTTTTTTCTTTTAATGTGTTCTGTAATGACTTAATAATTATTCATAGCTGTTCTGTAATTGACTAAGAGCTAAAAATGAAGTTATAATGTAAATTATTTTCCTGGTGATTACTGTATAAGCCAGTATTAACCTGTGTAATCTGTATTAACCACTACAGTCTTTATGGCAAGATTGGCCCTTTGTAACCTGTGTTCTGTCTGGGTCAGGAAGGAAATGCATTGACCCTTGACCAGAAATGAGAATATGTCACATTTACACCTAGTTGCCCTTCTTCTTCATGCTTTACGGTTACATTTTTAACGGCCAAGAAGGCTAAACAGAGCTGCTATTTTCCTTCAGAATTTTGCTTCCCAGCTTCCTGTGCAGTTATTTGATTATGCCAAACGGAAAGCTTATTAAGGAATAGATGAGAAAAGGCAGCATTTCTCAGATCACAGAAATTAGTGAAAGCACATGCATGTTTGAGGTTTACTTTAAATGTGATCATTTGTGTAATGTGTCCTACTAGAAATTATTACTGCTTTGGTTTGTGTAGCAGGCACTGTATTACAAAATGTCTGTATGTTTTGAGGGGCTGAGTTTACATGCTATTCAATAAGCTGCAGCAGCTTTCACAGATGCATTAATTTAACAAATGCATTTGTAGTTAAGTGTTCCCTTGACAATAAAGGGAAATGAATAGCCAAGCCCTAGAGCTAAAAACCTGTCCAGATTGGCCAAATAGCCAATGCTTTCTAACTATGAGTTTCAGCAGCTCATACCCCTGTATAGTGTGACAAAGAGGGACTTGCATGACACAATTTCTTCTGGGGAAAACACCCAGTTTCACTGGAGTCACGCTACAGACAGTCACCTCCCAGAGACGCTGGCTTGTCTAAGTGAGGGAATGTCTCTCTGTGTAGCACGGTGGTCATCAAAGAGTGCCTGGATTATTAGAGAGACCTTCAAATCACCCAAGATGTTATGCTGAGGCATCTGTTTGGCACATCACCTTCACCTGGAAAGGACTTGTGTGTGGAGATCTTGCGTCTGCTCTTGAAATACCAGAGAGGCATCACTGTTTTTGGTTAACTCAATGAATGGAAGATTGCTGACAGGTTGGGATATTTTTCAATAAGCATTTGCATGTTAAGTTTGCTGTGCTCGGCTGGATGACTCCTCCATAGAGAAAACTTTTATTTTATGAGCTTTATCTCATGCATTTTAAGTAGTAGTGGTGTACAAAAAAATGCCCAATTTACCATGTAAAAGTAGAAAATAGTCAGGGTTTATCCCACCCAGCAATTAAGCACCGTGCAGCTTGCACCCCCGCCTACCCCCACCATGGGATGGGGAGGACAGTCACCCCAAGGGATCTCTTCTTAACAAGAACCTCAGTGACCCTGCCTCCAGAGCTAGGTTTTAACATTAAATTGGCATCAAGGACAGGCTAGCAACATTTCACTGTGTTAAACCACGTGAGGTTCTTACTGGCTTACATGGCTTATCTTTTAACCTTGTTTTCAAACTATTTCAATTCCTAACTCTCAATATTTTAATATTATGCATGTTATCTTTTTTCAAAAGAACAGCTTTACTGTTGACACCTATGGTCTTCAGGGAGCACAAGGATCTTGGGTACAAAGAGTTGAGGTAGCTTTCAAATCCAAAGACTGACTTGTATACCTGGCATTTAGAGGAGTTGCTAAAGGGTAAGAACCTGTAGATTGATTGTTTCTCTGCTCCTGTGGCAAGGAATATGCTGTATTTTGCAGAAAGGGTGTTGCATCTGGACTGTGACCCATTTGTTCTGATACCTTTTTATTCTTGTAGTAATGTGTTAAGATGGTAATGTGCTTTTTGTTGTCTGATATTTAGAGGCTTTTTTTTTTAATTTTGGCTTGGATAATTGCAACTGTAGTTTGGACATGTTCAAAATTTCTTTGTAAGCAATCTTACTAATCTCCTGAGAAGCTTTATTCTTCAGACTTTCAAGTCAAGGTGGTTGACTGACCTAAGGTTTTTGACTGCAGTGTTGATTTCTGTAGGTTGTCCAAGACTCATGAAAGAAGAAAACAGAAGAAAACAGTCCTCCTCATGTAGGATCTGAACATTTGATGGTTTTTGTCTGAATTGTTAATGGATGTTTTCCCATATTTCTCTATGGAAAGAGGCACTTAATTATTCTTTGTGTTCCAGCTAATTAGAGTATAGAGAAATAGTTTGCTAATCCCCGTATGAAGCTGGATGAACTGTGTATTTGTTTTCACTTGGGTAGAAGAAACTACTTTATTGTTTGTCGTGAATCTGAACCACCAACAGTAAATCCATGAGCCCCTGGAGGTCAAATTGTGGAATTCTTTTTTCATTTGTCTGTCAGGAAGACTTGTCAGCAGTTATCTTCCTCATCTTTCTACTCTAACCCACTTTGTATCACAGAATCATAGAACTGAATAGCTTCTTCTGGAGCTTGTTTAAGAAAGGGCAAACAGCCAGGTGAGAAGGTGAGAAGAAAATAATACAGCAGGCTCAGAAGTGTGCTGATCAAAAGCTGAAAAGAGCCACTGTTTTTTTGGATGTTTTTAACTCGTTGGCATGGCCAAATAGTTAAAAAAGTAAAAGGATGGCATTCGTCATAGTTACAGGCTGGGGACACTTTAGCCCTGATGGAAGGAGATATTCATTCAGGTTGCTTCTTTTTCTAGCGTGATTCTTAAACAGACTGATGTCTCTAGGTGAAGGTCTGGGGGTCTACATTCGCAACGTGGATTCTGGTTTTGTTTGAATGTATTTTTTATTGGTTAGTTATAGTGTATCTTTAGTGGCCTTCAGTTTTGTCCCACATTCCTGTGTAGATGTTATTATTTAGTATGGTACCAGAGGTAATTGGTGGTGGTACATGGAATGTACCTTGATACATGTAGTACCCGTCTTGGTCACTTGTGGGTTGCTGTACTCTGGGTTTCTAGGTGCATAACTTCTACCCTTACACTTTCAGAGCTGGCTATGGCTGGAGGCCACAGGCTGTTGTCCATTCTGGTAATGAAAAGTAAAAAATGTTTGGAATCAAACTAAAAAAACAACTTAAAAAAGGGAAGAAAATAGAGAGGAAGATATGCATAGGTCATATGCCCTGAATCATACGCCAGAGAATCTTTGCAGCAGCATAAACAACACAACGCAAGAGTTCAGTGTGGGAATAAAAGTGGGAGTCATGTCCATTCTTTCTGTGATGTTGAAAAAAATTTAGATGGTTAGATCCAAAACACTTGCATAATAGATGGATGAAGGGAAAATTTCATTTCTTGCTGAAAATCTGTGACAAAATACTACTGCAAATATTTTTGACAAGATGTCAGGAGTAATTTTTATTTTTCTAGGAGTGTTCTGACTAAAGTAAAGTGTCTTATTTGAAACACGAAGCTCAATATAGCTGTATATCTCCAACAGCCCTGGTTGCAAATATATAAAAGTAAATATTTGTAGATGGATACCCCACTTTTTTTCAGGTAATGCTTTTCCATGTACCCTGAACTGTTTGAAACTTATAATGTTTCTATGGGTTTACCATGAAACACTGAAAACAAGATGTTTTCAATACCCAGCTTCAGGCAAAATGGATCTCCTTAGAATAACAGATTTCTCCAATAGTCCTTGATTTCTTTTATAAGGTTTACTCTAATGAAAGCCAGTCCCATTCTCAAATACCATTTGAGACAGTACTTATATGAGGGTTTATTAATTCTTCTTTCTGCTAGAAACAAGCATTCCTAACTTCTGACAATAGCCCCTGTACTGTTAAATATAAGGATATTTTTACAATATCAGAAATTCATGATAAATGGCTCAAGAGTGCTACCATATTTGGCATTGTAAGCTGAATTATACATAGTTTTCTTTCTCTTAAACTGCTGCTATGAAGAGGTTTTCTATTTGGTTCAACTCACAAATAACGGTACTGTTAGAAATGCTCCTATTTTTGTACATAAGGCAACATATTTTATCTTAGTTATAAAAACCAGACAGCTGAAGCATCTGCTTTCAATACACTTAAAAGGAATTGCATTGATGTTTTTGTTGCAGAAAGAGCAAAGAGTATGTATTTTTCCTATGTGAAATAAATGAACTGATGTTAAGAGGCTGTGATTTTTTTTTAAAAAGCCATATGTAGAAGGCAAATCATATTTGCTGTATTTATTTCTGCAGTAAACTATTATTGGCTCTGACGCATGTCTAAATGTATGATACACAATGTGCTGAGGTTCATTTGGAATCTTGATTTTTACTGAATTATCCTGAGGATTTTAAAGGATGCTCATCCTCCCATGTAAGGGTTACCTGTATGAAGCAGGCCACGTCTAATTCATGGCTTGAAGCCCTTTGATCTGCTGCAGATAGCAGGCTCTATCATTTATTTTGAACTTCCCACCCGTTCTGGAAAGCTGGACTGATTTTCTTCTGTCTCCTGCATTCCTGTTGGATGTTTTAAGATTCAGAATTTCAGCTGCTCTGCTGATTGCTGATTGCTGCTACAGTTTTCTGAAACATGAGTGTCAGCATGAAAGGCTTGAGGAAGTGTTGAGGCTTCTTTCTGGAGGACTAGGAGGAAATCTTATTTTTTAACTGATTGATGGTAAAGACACTCTGTGTGCTGTTATATGACACTTTTCTGCAATTTTCTAAGTTTCAAATTGAAGTGTAAAGTCTGTCTGCCTGCCCCTCACTTGTAGATAAATACCAAAGGAAGGCAAGTTCATGTAAAATTCTTCAGATAAATTTGGTTCTGTATCTCATTTGTACACATTCCTTTTTTTTGGCTCCTTGTCACATTTGATGAATTCTTCCATTTGACTGTATAGCAACTTATATTTTCAATAAAAAGTTCAATATTTAATGAACATACATTGTCATGCATATTTATCTGGCCTTTATTCATAGAGATGCTTTGGAGGCTGTGTATCTGTTTGCAAATGTAGTCACATGTGTACAAATATAGATGTTAAAGTTAATGCTCAGCTCAAACTGCTCTCCAAAAACATGAACTGTTACTGTACTAAGAACTTCATTCAACATTAAAAACCTGTTTGTTGGGTTTTTTTCAGTTTCAATTGTTACAACCATCTAACTTGTTGCAATTTCTTTATGAGAACTGTAAATCCATTTTCATTGCTCCCTAAAGGCACAGTATTTTCTTTTTTTCTCCCTGGAGTTATATATAGTAAGTTTGGGGGTGCTTTATGGTGTTACATTTTTTAAAATTCATATTTATGCTTAATATAACAAGCTGAAACAAAATTGTGAGCAGCTATTTTTTGCCGATATAAGGTGTTTAAACTAACCCTGAAAATCTTTAATAAGGCCTCCCAGTATGTTTGGGAAATATATGGATGTAATATATAATTGTAGGGGAAAATCTGCATTGACAATACTTCTATGCCATTGCCTTTTTCCAGCAGCTATAAGACCATACTTAACCATCTGGGTTGTTGACTGGCACATTCAACACTTCAGTTAAAAGACTCGGTTTTATCTTTGATTTTTAATAGTATTGTTTCCAAAGGCATTCTTTTAAACACTCTTTTCTTCAAATGTTTTTTTCCTATGTAAAAGTTTTTGTAGCTCATTTATTTTTATACTAGGAAATGAACTTTTTCCTGATGTCCTAGTCTTTTATATTTCTTTTCTTGTCACTTGATTAATGTATCTCACTATTTTATTTACCTACATCTGCAGTTCTGGAAGTTTTCATGGATTACATCCCTCTTCCTACTTTCTTTTCTATGAAAGAGGAAAACAAATTATTTGTTTTCTTCCTTTTTTTTCTCTTTTCAGATGCCAGTATTGGAGTGTGAGTTTGTAGGGGATTTCAAAGTATGAGAAGTTGTTAATTGCATTATTGTGATTGTCTTCGAAGACCACTGCTGACGTATTTGGGAATCCTTAGAAACAGCTTATTAAGAATCTTTATATGCCTTTGACTTTAACTTGAGTGCTTGTAAAGATTAGTGGCCACTTCTGCCTTCCTTTAACTTGTTGGGTTGAGAGGCCTATGAAGTCAGTGATGGGAGTAGGGTTTTGCTGGTTTGCTGAATCATTTTATATGAGGCATAAACAAAGTTTAGAACCATGTTATATATAAACCAAGGAGTATATTCTTTTTTTGTTGTTCTTCTAATACTCTATTTTGCTATGGTAAGAGGAAAAACATAATTTTAAATTCTTGGATGTTTGCAAAGCAACTTTTCTTCCCCCATGGCTTAAATACTTGGAGATTTTCTTGAGAAAAACATTAATTCTTTACATGCTACCCATTTGCCTAACTTTTCCTTTAATTGGCTGTATAAATATATTCTTATTTTATGACTCTTTCTAGTAGACCTACCTGGTTAAAGAAGTTTTCCAAACCGTGTAGGAAATCAAAAACTCCCACTGTGTGAACATAACCTGAAAATTCTTTTTCACTGTGTTTGACAAACATCACTGTTTTTGCCCCTAGTAACCTTCACACTCTTGACATTTCACACATTAAACAAAATTAGTCTGGATGAGTACAAATGAAAATAATTTTGAGCGTAAGTTAACATGGTGGACCCTGGAGGGGAAGGAAGACCATGGTTAAGAAGGCAAAAAGATAATAACTAGTCTCCCATTCCAGCTCTTCATATAGGTGGACCTCCCACCGGCCAACCCTTCCAAACCATCTCAGGCTACAGCCACCTTTGTAGGGATTTAATTACCTTCCTTGTTGTCAGGGAATATGCTACAGTGCACAGTGGTTGTCTAAGACAATGGCAAGACATGGACACAGACTCCGAGTTCCATCTCAAGAGCTGTTCCTGTGCTGCAGCCCAAGTCTGGGTGGGCTCGTTTTTACCCCAACCTCTTCGTTTTTGTGTAAAAAATACCCCAAAACCAATGAAGCAAAAAAACAATTAAGCTTCTCAGATGTTTTGACAAGCAGTATCATAAGCATATATTTAGTATGGGAACCTATGGTGGTGAAACTGTGTAACTTGGTAAAATGAAAATGGACCCTGAGGACTTTGAATTTTCAGTGAGGTTTTGATATTTGTAACTGAAATAAGAATGTAAATAGTAAGCCCTTAGCAATAGGACCTGTCTTCATCTGCAGTCATAAATCAGTTTTGAAAATATAGGTTCTATAATTATTTTGTAATAGTATAGGCTTATCTGTATTTCTAGGCTTAAAATGATTCTAACTGCTCTTGGTTTTGAATTTGTGCTGCAATGTAACCAATACATGTGTAAAGCCATTTTTGACAGAGATCTTTTTGGAGGAGAAAGGTGCTATGTAAGTAGGCACTACTGTAGTTAGTAAGTGTGTGTCAAACCATCCTGAAATCTCTGTGCCACGGCTCAGAGTCTTATTTTTGAAGTAAAGAGCCCAGAGGGTGGCAGTGAAGGCAAAGTTATCCAGCTTTGTCCAAGCATTTCTCACAAAGACAAGCCACACAGAGCAGAAACATTTTAGAAATCACTAGGTTACTGTTGCTGTTGAGCCGCTAGCAGAGAAAAGAACCCAGTTCTCAGTGGCAAGAAGGAAAGACCTTTATTGTTTTGATTTCGTCATATATATAGTGTTTTCAAAGGTCACCCAGATTGGTCAGTCAGAAACCTCCCCCTAGGCCAGATTGGCCAGGTCTGCACTATCCAAATCCTGGGACACTGTTTTCAATAACATCCAAACTTTATCTTTATTTATAAAACACAAAAGGAATTCTCATGGGAAAGACCTGTGCTAGCCACAGGTTACCAGTGGTAAAGAGAAACGAGCTGAGGGGAAAAAGGGAAAATCTTTTTGTGTCCAGTTGCGAGGCATAAGAGAGGCATACAAGAAACCAAGATCTGAGATTACTGTGATCACTGTTGTATTTTTTGCAGGAACAGACACTGTTTCCATAATTTCTTACACTGAAAGAGACAGTAGTTCAGAATAATCTGTTAGGAGTTGATTGTAATTATTATAGCTGATGCCAACTGGTGGGCAATAATTATGGCTGTTTCTTGATTCCCACACTAACAGAGTTATTAAAGGACAGAAAAGTTTTCAAATCTGGATTTAATGGAAGAGTTACCTATATTTCAGTTAGATCTGTCTCACTTGCAAGTGTTTAGTGTCATCTCAGTTTCTTGTATCATGCTAAAGATTGTGGATTATTATTCTAACAGCATATTGCAGTAACAAAGGTTTATGAATTATTTTAAGATGCCTTTGGTGTTGCATCCTTTTCACTGAAATGCTGTTCTTCTAATTTATCAATTAGCAACTTTTGTTTATATCCAAAGTAAGATTAATTAAAATTCACTTCAAAAGGGGGGCTACCTTTTTTTAAACACTGACTGTCAAGTAATTGATAATAGCTAGTAGTCTGAACTTGAAATCAAGGTGAACGGTGGATAGAAAATTCACACTGCTGCTAATAAATGTAATATCCTATGGAATGTCTGAGTCAGGGTGGCTGAAAGGCATATATATTTGAAATTAATAACTTATGAATACTAAGAGGAGTATTTTAAAGCCATTTCTTCTCAATGTTTTGTGAGTTGCAGCTCTTTGAGCTGTAGTCAGAGTGTGACTGCAACCATGTCCATTCCTAACATGAAAAAAAAAAAGATACTCACACTTGTGGGATTTCCTAGGAGAAAACTAGCATTGGACTTGCTTAGATTCACAAATGTCTAACTTACACAAGGTGGCAGTACTTTGTTTGTGGGTCATAGTAAGGGGTGGAATTAGATCTTGTAAAACCTTTTCCTCTCTACAGTATATCTGCACATATTATTTTACTATTTTTATATTCTTATACCAAAAAAGGAAAAACGTACATTAAGTATAAAAATACACAGATACTGTGTTTCCATCTATGTTATTATTTAGAAATATTAATGCATTAAAACATTCTTAAATACATTTCTGAATTTCTAACATTTCTGCGTTGAAATATTTACACTACATATGAAAACCTTTATCTGAAAAACTTAGCATTAAAGAAGGTCATAAGACAGCAAACTGTGACATAACAGTTTATCAGTGACATTATAGTGACATGACAGTGACATTATCATTTCAGTCTAAATTGATGTCTGCTTATTACTTCCTTAGTCGTCTACAGTTCAGAGGTTTTGGTTCTGCAGTGATCATAGCTGACTCTTTGATGTTATCAGAAATAACTAAATCTTTAACAAAACAAGTTAACCCTCATCTAGAGGTCATTCAAATGAAATGTAAATACTCAATTCAAAAATCTTTTCCTTCTTGTACCTTGCTGAGCCAGTGGGCTTGTAACTGTAGTATACAGTGGAACGGAATGTTTGTTGGCTGGGATTCATCATTTACAATTTTTTAAGTGAAAATGCAGAGTGTAACCAGGAGTCAGGAAAAATACAACAGGAGAATTCCATAAGGAAACAGTCACATTCTGCACCACTTGCAATTTGGAAGGTTCAGAAAATCTTACTTCGTGAGATTCAAATATGTAAGCTGCATATTTGTAAGAAATAAAGACTTCAAAAACTTCTTCACAAGGTGCAGGTTTAAAATTAATCTGGTGGTGGCTGAAATAAAAATTGGAGATACGGATACAAATGTGTTCTTTGGGTTTGTACTTATGATGGTCTCTGTCTTGTCTGACCACACTGGGCTCCTGCTGAACTGAGGAACATTGGCTGGTGACAGGTGTCTGCTGATTGATATAATCGCAGGAAAGGATGTCATGTTGGTTTTTCATGGTCTGCTGCCTCAACTTACTGCCCCACCTAACACAGAAACATTTCATATTGATCTAGTCTCGTTGCTGTCCCAAACTTCATCACAGAGAAGATAAACTTTATTCATTAGATCAGTGGGGACAGAGTTAGTTTTGTATGCTCAAACCTTTATTCATGATGATGAGCAAAATCATGTCTTGAGATGCCTAGGGTGTGGTGAATGATTCAACCAGAGCCACACAAACAAGTCAAACAGGAAAGGAGGGTCACATTAAAGCAAATGAATGAGAACTCAAGGTGCATGAGCTCTTCTTGCTGATACTTCTCTTCGTTTTATTCTGACAAAAATTAGCAAAGCTACTGTCATTTTCTCAACAAAAACCAGTAGAGATACCAAGGAAAAGTTTAGTCACATACTTGAAGAATTGATCCAGATAGCAGGAGGAAATAGTAAGTGAACTCTTCAAAATCTAAGATTAAACACAAAGTTGCTGAAATTGAAAAAGACATTAGGCACTTATTAATGAGGTGCCTTACCTGAAAACTTCATGCAGTTGTGTAACTCACTAGAATGGGAATATGAAGAGCCTGGTTCTGATTTTTGGGGCACAATTTGGTTGTTGTTTCTTTTGGAGGAAACTGATACATACCTTCAGGCAGTTAAATAATGTTCATTTATTCCATCCATGGCCCCAAGCCACAGATTTAGCCTGCCATATCACTACCTGTATGTTTCCTGGTATGTCCAAGAGCAACGTTAACTAAAACACATCTCCATAAGCACATTAGGATACTAACTGATGCAGGAAATACTTTAAGAACTTGTCAACACTTTGAGGTAACCAGTTGTGGAGGTAATTAAGCCTCCCATCAAGCTACTTTGAAGGCCTAGTAATGTTTGAGGCCACTACCTAGAGAATCTTTACTTGGAGTAACAGATTTCAAAGTACTTGACATGGCAAGTAATTTTGCATTTATGATTTATGGAGAAATGTGGGTCCTTGTGGTTTCGTTTCTGTGGGGGAGGTTGTTCGTTCTAGACCAGACTAATCCTATGTTCTTCTGCTGAAAGTACTAGACAAAAAATTAAATTGGAGCAACAGTTAGAAACTCATATTTCAATCCAGTTTGAGCACATCGCTTGTGCTTTGTGAATTGCTTTGGCTGAGTATTTACCTCCTAATGGAATTCCAATCCTACAATTAGAAAATAAGTTTTCCATTCTCTTGTGGATGTTGGGTTCTAAAGACAATTGGAAACTTAAATTGACCTCAATTTGAGCCTATCTTAGGTACAAACAAGTTGGTAAGAACATCAAGAAGGCTTTTATCTGGATGAAAATTTAAATTATTGTGTTACAGGACTGCGTCTAGCAGTGAGTTGCAAACTGCTTTACGTGTTCTGCTAGTAATGTAGGAAATGCTTGGAGCATCCATGTGAAACTTGAAAACTAGTAATTTAATCAAAATTAAGAGAGTAACAACATAATCTTTTTCAACCATTGTTTTCAGTATAATCTGTGAATATTTTAGCATACAGTGGATGGTAAGGAAAACAAAGTGTCCTCTAAATACAGATTTTATTCCTAAAATCCAGAATGGGCTTCAGAGATTTCTTTTTACTTTTCTTCTAATACCTGCCACCCCAGTTAAAGTGGTGATAGTGAGAGAAATTCTGAACCCGGTAGATGTCAGAACAACTTGGCAAATAGTATATGTTTTGAGTTAATTTTGTAAAACCCTGGAGCATTGTGCTGGACAGTGGAGCTGTTTGCTCTGGCTGACCACCAGCATGTTCTCCTCTGTGCTTTGCTTACCTGTATAAAAAAGTGCAAAGCATACTTAGATGTTAGTACTGTTCCTTCTGTGATTTCTCAGAGTTGCACATATGGAAAGTATGTAACATTTTTCTTCCCCTCACTGTTTCTATCAAGCACACACTCTAGTTACTTTGCTTTTCCCCTGTCTTCCCTGGTGAGTGGGGAAATATGCCTGTGTTGCGTTTATACAGAAATGACTTCTTGCACAGAGCGGCTGACAATTCCACCTCTGTTTAACCTGGTTTAAGTGACTGCCAAATTTTAGAGCTAAGACTAATTAGGTTAACACTGTCTTTTCCTTGGAAAGCTTTAACTATCAGCAAAGTTTAGTACTTTAATGCAATATAATATTACTACGGGAAAGTAGGGAAAGGTAAATCTGCAGTTAGGTGATTTCATAGATTTTTATATGTATTTTATTAATAATCATTTGCTAGAAAATCTGTTGAATGATAGTCATGTATAATGATTTATGAGTACATTCTGGAATTCTTGCCTGAGCTCTTCAGAGAGGCAAAAATACAACGCATGGAAATTTCCTTAGGTTTTTTAATATGCAGATTTTAATTAACTGCATAATGTTAGTGGTTTAGGCAGTTACACTCTTGTGGGTATAGCTGGATCAGTTTAAGAAATCATTTTATGCTGTTTGTGGTTGTCCTGCAGCAGAACATAATAGTCACTGTCATAGCTGAGATGCCATTAAGGAATCACATGATTATTTCTGTTCTGTTTCAGTGCAAAGTTAGCTGAGGCTTGCTGGGACAACATCTAAACTTAGACAGTCAAGATTTAAGATATTCGCATCAATGAACTGAAAATCTCAGTAGAAGATGATATTGAACCACTGGGTTTGTTAAATGCTTCTGAAAAATTAGGAAGAAAAAAAAGCAAATTCATACAATTTTAGTCAAAATCCTTCTATTTTGGTCTTGGTCTGAAATTCTTTTTTTTTTCTTCTGTTCTTCTGGGTGGCAATTTATTACTTTTTAATAACTTGATAGCTGTTGGGTTAGCCAGTGAGATAACACTGAGATGTAAGTGCAGGTAGGTAACACTAATCACATTTCTTTTACAAAACTGTACACTCTGCTATGATACTCCAAATAAATAATTACCAGCCCTCTGAATTCCTACCAAAATCAGAACCATATCAGCAAGATTCATGGGGCCCTAAGACAGGAGGGAATGAATATATTTCTTCACTTATTTGTGAATGTGTTTATAATTGCTCAATTTTGAAATTTCCAGCTATTGAAAACTACCATGTTTTCTCACTACAGTTTGAAAGAACACAATATATCCCAATACTCCTTCTAGACAGATTATTTTCTAGTAAGATTACATGAAAAGTTTTCTTAAGTACTTTCAGAATTGAATAACATTAGGTGAAGTTCATGCATTATTAGGTGGTGTTAAAATCTGCATTTAGGGACTATAATTGGCAATCTATTAAGATAATGATACATAGAAAGAAATAATGCTCTTTTGGCTTCTAATAAATTTATTTGCTAGTATATGCTCTGAGTTAAAAGGATGCAATTTTGCTTCACACAAATCATATAGAGCATCATCAGGCTTGTGGTCTTTTTCTTTCTCCAAGCAGTGTACCAGTAAAAGAAGTGCTAGCTAGCCAGATGTATGGAAAGGAATTCACTATCATTTCATGAAGAGCTTCTGAAATTTGCCTTTGAGCTGGTTGGGTTTTTTTTTTGGTCTTGCTTGTTTTTGTTTGTTTGTTTGTTTTAAAGACATTGCTATCTTGGTGCATTTTCTTCAAGTGAAGTTCTAAGAACTCTGGCATTTTTATCAAGATTTAGATAGTACTTCATGGCAAATCAAGACTTCTGTAATTTTAGCAGGCATGGAGATTTTTTCCTATGCTAAAATTTGTATGCTGAAATATTTACGATAAGGTATTATGTATGAAGTATTCCACATTTCTCATACCTGCTTTGCTGTGATGCTACCCTTTGGGTGAGACTTGAGAACTGCAGAACTCAGTTATTGCTCACATTCTGTAATCTCTCTTTATAGCATTTGTTTAAAAATGCGTTGAGAGTGATTTTTTCTTTCATGAGTTTTGCTAACTTCAGCAGAATTAAATGAATGTAAGAGATCTACCAACTTGCTCTAATTCTTAAAGTATAAAGAGAATGGACCCCCAATCCGTTCCAAAGATACATGAATTATGATGAGTACTGGATTTTATTTTTTTCCTCTTTGATTATCTTGGCTCTTCTTTTGCTCTATCATCTCTTTATATTAGCAGAAACTCACTACAAACTTGAATGTCCTTCAGCAGTAGAGGAGAAATATCAGATGTGATGATAGGACTGTTTTGCAGAAAGCTTTCTTATGTCCTGTAAAAGATTTTACTTCTCCTACTGTCTAATGGAAGAAATTACCCATGTAAACCTTGTTCATCTCATAGAAATTTAGGTATTAGCTGTAGCAATACTGCTGTTCTCATGAATATGATTGAGAATATTTGTCAAACCTTTATAGGGATTTTATGTTTTCACAGAACTGAGATTTTGCAATATTTAATCACATCTGTTTACAAGTCAGTAAAAAAATAGATTTGTAGAATATGTTTTGATTTTGGAAAGGAGAAACTGAGGCAGAAGTTTCGCTGTTTTCCTAAAGTTAGGAGAGACCCTTGATGAAATCCATTCTCAGTCCCCATGACCCATCAACCATGATCTGCAGTGTCATTTCAAGAAAGGGCAGTCTTTACAGCTGTAAAATAATGAATAGCTGGTAAAGGTTAGGATTTCTTTTTTTTTTTTAATTAGGAAAAAAGGCAGAGGTGCAAAGAGAATTGAAAGGGTAAATCTCAATAGATAAGATTAGCTGCCTATGTGCAAAACTCAATGACGTGTATGTCAGCGCCTGTGGTATGAAAATAAAGCAGTGAATGTTGTGAAATATTCTTTCTTATGTGTGTACTCTAGTTGAGATCAAGAAGTACAGAACTGTATAAACACAGGATTTTATTTTCAAAATATCAGGTGAAATTTTTTCATTTTTATGGAACTATTTTAAAGTTTATCCAGGCATTCTAAAAGCACACTCCAAAGAACATTCATGGGAAGTTGGAGCACAGCAGTACAGTTTCCTTTTCTTGCTGTTGCTATTAATCTTGGAAGATTTTTTTGAAAAAAGAAGGCTATTTTTACTCTTACTCTATACTAAGTCTTAGTGGAATAGGACAAGACCACTTTAAAAAAAAAAAAAAAAAGTAAGTCTATCAAAATGGAGGCCACTGTAACACCAGGAAACACCTTGAGGCCTGAAGCATGTAAATGTAATCTCTAAAAGCTGAAGAATTAAATCTACCCATGCTCAAAGCCCAGTCTCCCCATGCATGAAATGGTGCAACTGAGTTGGTGTATGCCCTTGAGTGATTTGTGCTGAGAAAGGGAGTTATAGCAATACTTCAAGGTTTTCTTCTTTGGACTGTCTTCTCTGCCCTTCTCCGAATTTGCAGCACATGTGGTGATCTTTCTCTGAACTTCATTCCATGTGCAGTTTCAGTTACTAAAATCATTTCAACTAACGATTCAGCCATGACACACATTCAGAGTCTGAATGTCATCCCCCGACTCTGTACACTGCTGGGGCAGTGGGACCTCAAAGATCTTGTTTAAATTCACAAGGATTTGTTTACGTCCGTAGAAATAGAACCTGCAATCTGCAAACTCCCCAGCTTGTCTGTTGCTACTGAGCAGTCATTATTTTTTAAATCTGCACATTTTTGCATTTGCAAGCAGATAACATTATGACAGATAACATTACACCTGTCTTAGGCAAAACCATCATGACATTCACTGTGTGAGGAGGAAGTAATATGTATGTAAGCAATTTTCCTTCTACACCGGTACACTAATCATAAAACCATAGAATGGCTTGGAAGGGAGTTTAAATACCATTTTGTCCCAGTGCCCCTGCCATGGACAGAAATACTTTTCACTAGAATAGTGAAACTTTTCATTTTTCACTAGAATGGGTTTCTCAGAGCATTTGGCCCTGAATGTTTCCGGGGATGGGACGTCCATAGGTTCTCTGACCAACCCGTTTCAGTGCCTCACCATCCTTATAGTAAAGAATTTCTTCCTAATATCTAAACTAAACCTACTTTCTGTTGGTTGGAAGCTATTCCCTTCATCTTAAATCTGTATGCCCTAATAAATAGTCTCCATCTTTCTTATGAGGTCCCTTCAGGTACTGGAAAGCTGCAATTAGGTCACACTAAAGCCTTCTCTTTTCCAGGCTGAACAATCCCAATTGTCTCAGCCTTTCCTCACAGCAGAGGTGCTCCATCCATCTGATCACCCTTGTGCCTCCTCTGGGCTCTCTCCAAGTCCTTCCTGTGCTGGGACACCAGAGCTAAGGCAGCTCTGCAGGTTGGGTCTCACCAGAGCAGGGCAGAGGGGCAGAATCACCTCCCTGCCCTGCTGCCCACAGGGCTTTGGATGCAGCCCAGGACACACTTGGCTTTCTGGGCTGGCAGTGCCCATGGCTGGCTCATGTCCAGCTCTCACCCACAGCACCCCCAAGCCCTTCTGGGCAGGGCTGCTCTCCATCTGTTCATCCCCAGCCTGTGTTGGCACTGGGGTTTGCCCTGATCCAGGTGCAGCACCAGCACTTGGCCTTGTTAAACCTCAGGGGCCACTTTTTGAGCTAGTCCAGGGCCCTCTGGATGGCATCCCATCCTTCAGGAGTGTCAACTGCGCCACTCAGTTTGGGTTTAATCTGCAGATTTGATGAGGATACACTTGATCTCTTCCTCTGTATCATTGATAAAGATATTAAATAACTCTGATCCCAATATAGACCACTGAAAGACATCAGTTGTCACTGATGTTCATCAGGATTCTAAACTATTGACCGCTGTAGGAGAGTATTCAACAGTATCATATTAGGAGTGCAAATATTTTGCCATTATTTTAGTGGAAAAGCACCACTGAAACAGTTCAGGAAGGAAGGCATTATTTGTTTTTATAATACAAAACAATGTTTGCTAAGGAATATACATGGGCTTGCTGGTAGTTAGCAGTTCCTTGGTTTTCCTTATGACAGTAGACAGGTCGCCACAACAGATGTAGGAATCTGTATTTGAAGTGCTATATCAGATAGGCCTTTTCATCTCAAATCTGAATTCCAAAATATTTTGGAGTTCCTAGAAAAATAAGAAATACCGTTTAATTGTTTTCCAGGCTTAAGCATGATTAGCTGTGGCAAATCAGATTTATGAGGGGGTCAGGGTAAGATTATTTTTCCTAGTTGTTTATTTCTGCTAAATCTGTTATGGTATCTAGTTCCTCCAAGCCAGAAAGAAGCTGAAGGCCACCTGGAATACTACTACATGTAAAAGTCAGATAAGTAGAATTAAACAATTTGCTAAATTTCTCCTTTCTTGGTTTAATTGCTTGCTGGATTTATGTTCAGTCAGGGTAACAGGGGGCATTTAATTTTAGATAAGACTCCTAATAAATATTTGAAAATAGATATTTATTGCTGCAAGACAGGGCGTAATAGCTTAAGAACAGAGCTGATTCATTTATCTGTGTAGCTCTCTGATGGGAGCTTGCACGCACCTGACTAGCTCAGAGCACAAGCAGACACTGTGAGACTTGACTGCCCTCACCTCTGTTATTTGTGAGTTCCAGCATGGAAAAAAAACTAATGTGTTCTCCTGTGCTGTAAGTGGCATAACTTATGATTATTTAGTTTATTATTATTTAGATTATTATTATTTAGAAAAATCAATGTAATTTTAAATTACATTGATTTTTCTAAAGAATGCCTCCCTGCTAATCACAACTCAATGACTGCTTTAAGATAATTGCTGTTAACTTGTATAACTAGTGACACTTTGCATATTGGGTCCTGACAAAAAATGCTTTTCAAATTCTGATTGTGCTTTTGATTACAAGTCTTATCCTGTTTTGCTGTCTCTGTGTTTAACATTATCTCTTATAGATGCAGTTCTTGCTCTTGAAATTAAAAGTAATTTTAAAATACATATTTTGAATGTGATTCTAAAATGGCACTAACAACTGTGTAGCAGGGTGACTGAAAAACATGTAAAAATCTTACCTCTTGTTAGTATAAATTGTTAGAAAACAAATACATTGAAAGAGGTCTATTGTTCATGATGCAAATAAAATGATCAATGAAAGAGAATCCTGAACCAAGAATATGTATCCATCAGGGTATTAAGTTCATAATTTATTCTTACAGTGTTTTACAAGGGTTAGAGATCTCTCAGCAAAATGTTAGTATTTTCACTATTTTAGCCTTTAAATTATTCTTTCCTAGTGCAGTGGGCCTCAGATTACATCAATTTCTTGAGACTATATATGCTTCTGTGGTGAGAGGTTTGGTTTTGTTACCGGAGAGATTTCGTTATTGTATTGCATTACTGCCTTCCATTGCAATATTTAAGTCATCAAAGCTGATGACTCTGAGTGTTATTTCATGTGCAGCTAATTTTTTCTGCCTGAATTTAACGCATGAAATGCTAATTTTTGAGGAGCACTGTTTATTTCTTCATGAGAGGTTTATGGTGTCCATGGAATGTTTAGTGTTCTTTCCAAGCTCCCTCTTGCTTCCCAGATCTGCTGTTGGTTATGATTTGAGGGATAGCAAGGTTTTCACTGTCCAGAGACAAATACACTCAAAGACCAGGGAAGACATGCAAACAGTCTGATGTTCATTTTGTACCTTACCAAGGTAGTATGTTAATGTTGTGGGGTTTTTATACCTCTGTGGTGGGTGAAGCTCACTCACTCTGTCCAATTGTAAAA
Source organism: Lichenostomus cassidix (assembly GCF_008360975.1). NCBI lineage: Eukaryota > Metazoa > Chordata > Aves > Passeriformes > Meliphagidae > Lichenostomus > Lichenostomus cassidix. Next base: position 8,850,364 of record NC_139511.1, read on the forward strand.
CTCACGACCAGTACATGGCAACTCCAATTAGCTCTGCTCAGGGCTGAAGAGCCTCTCAGACTGTAACAAGGTCTCCCAGGACCACTTACACCACAAATTCTGTACTCATATTTTCTCATTAGTTCCCTTCAGTTGTCACAAACACAATTTTCCAATGATTTCAGATTCAGATCAAAAATATAATAGCTCTGTATGTATACACACATACACACATATAATACATATATATATATAAACACACATATACATATAAATACAATTATTTTTCATAACTCAAGGATCTGTGTTATCTTTTCTTACGGGTAGAAACCTGCGTCTTACTTCATTGACCTTAAGCTTTCATTCAGGTGAAAGAATGTGGGGCTAAGAGAAGAAAATTAGAGGGTTTCAAATAACTTATTTTTTCTAGTTTGTTGGAGTTTTGTTGTTATTTTGAAGCTCTTACATTTTGGGAAGTCATTAACCTTGACTCTGAGAAACCATTGCATGTATTTATATGTGGGAAGTTATCAAGAAGACGGGCCTAAATTTGAAGTTGTCAGTAGACATGTCTGTGTCTCACTCATGCAGTTTTGTTACTTTTGAAGAGATTTGTGAGCAGAGAAGCTTTATAACTGTAAATCTGTATATGCTAGATAATTTTTTGTGTCTACAGACCAGGTAGGAAGAAGTACATGTTAGTGGACAAATTTCTGTAGTTTCTGTAACCCAGATGGAGAGTTTTCTCCTGATAGCAGTTGCCTAAAGTTGAGCTCCATTATAGTTATATTATTTTCACCTTGAGATCTTTTTAGTTTTCAAAGTAGAAAGACATTGTTAGGAATTGTAACAGTAAGGGGCAATCTTAGGTTTATTAGTCTCTGAACATCATGAATTTTGGGATGTTTTCAATGTGGGTATGTTCAACATCACAGAGCTCAGTTATTTTACATGTCTAGTTATCTTACAAACTTCTGTGGTTTTGTAACTCTATTTTGAATTAACAGTATGTAGGTATGATTTATGTACATTCTTGATTTCTTAAATATTTTTTGATTGGCTGGTTAATGTGAAAGCAATTAGTGCTTTTTGCCTTTTTCTTGCTCCTGATTGCACTGTAAATTTCACACTGTGTGATATTAATTTCTTACTTTTAGAATCAAATGCAATAAATCTGAATTGCCTATCAGTCTATCAGAGAACGGCATTCATAAAATATTGAGCAGATCTTGGGAGTGCTTGGTGTAAGCATTTATTTGATAATATTTTCAGGTTTAATAAATAAGCAGCGCCTTCATACAATTTTTCATGTTCCCTGTTTTGATATTTTAATGTGTTACGTAGTTCTAAATGATACTCATTTACAAAGTAAGAAGTGAAAAGATTTCAACTTTGGCCAGCTCTGATCCAGACATAGATAATAGCAAAGCTCCAACTATAGTTTTATATCTTTATTCCTTGACTCATTTTTGGTAATAAGTTATTTTGAGAGTACAAATCTCTTTTCTTTCTGGAAGATTGTTTATATTTTAATACATTTAATACAGCTGATCAAAAGCCTTCTCAGTAACTTTGGGTCAAGAGATTCCAGACGTTCTGTCAGCCTTGGCACAGAGCTGTTGCCACTGTAGCTGTGTTAGGTCCCTGACAGAGAGGGTTTAGTCCCCAAGTTTTATGAGGCTCAGTTTTCTGATTTGTTTGCTTCCGTAATTTGCCACAGCTTTAAATAATAGCTTTTATTCATTTATTTATCTGTATAATCCTGATTTTCCTTTTTTTTTAACATTAGGCTTCTTTGTTGTCTAACTCAGCAACATCATAAATATAAATACTTCCAAAGATGGATATGACAGTTATTTGACAGCATTTTGATGGATTATTACAACAGAATTAAGATGATTCTTGCTTTCTAGAAAAGGTTAATTTGATTTTGTTATTTTAACCTTTTTCTTTGCTGTCATGTTCAACAAAGAGTAAAAGGTAAAAGTAATAAATACACAGCTACTCTTATTTTTCCTTATGTTGTAAAGAAGTCAGTTGTTACTAACAATTATGTATTGTGTGACCCTCTACAGAGCAGAGGCAAATGAGGCCTGTTTTATTCTGTCTCTGCAGCTTGATTTACATGGGGATGATCTATAGAAAGGATAATAGAAATGAAAGCTGGGATTAGATTGATTTATGCAAGGTATAGAAAGCACACAAAAGCACATAAATTCAATATTTTAGCTATATGTAATTCTTCTTCTCCAAACTAGATGTGTCATTACCTCATTCTTTTAGATGTTAGGTGATTTTCATATTTTCAAAAAAAATGAAAGAAATGAAGCAGTCAAAGCACCACTTTTTTTTTTTTTTTTTTTTTTTGCTTCCCTGTTTAATGCATATAGCTGAAGACTGTGAAGGTTTTCTTTTCCTGGTAGGAGAAGGTGAACAGTATTTCATTTAGAACCAAGATGTCACTGAGAACAGGTCCCTCAAGCCACTTGAAAAAACTTTACCCTTAGATTTGGCACTACTCGGAAGGATCAAAGGACGCAATTATAAGGGCCACACAGTCAAGTGCTTTTGCATTTGTGCAGATAATACAAATTTGACCCTGACTGATTGAAAAGGTGTGCACCTGAAGTTGTAGAGAAAATTAGGTAATCTTCTATGTCATCTTGACTGTCTTGGGGTTGGTATTTTTAGACACTGCTATATTTCAGTTTTGTTAGATTAGTTGTCTCTCAGCAAGTAAAAATTAGCAAAAATAATTTGAGAACTTTTAGAGTCATTATATACAATTTTCCAACTATTTTTCTAGGTTCAAAATTTTTATCCAAGGTAAGAAGTGTTTGAAAATATCATTACCCTGCTAAATTATATATATGATAATTAATAAAAGCTTATTTTATAAACCTTAATGTCCATTGACTCTTCAAACATATCTTATTTGCTGAAATGCCTAATGAAAATACTGCTATTAAAATACATGATAATGATTTTCTGTTTGTTCATATTACCAGTAATAGCACTAAAATCTCATTATTATGAAGTATTTTTCTGGAATAAATAATAAAATATATTTTCTCATGACCTAGTTATCTCAGTAAGCCAGTTAACAAAGGTGACTATGTTCTTCAAAATCATCTCTTACAGTAACAGACGTTTTCCATGTACACAGAGTTTGTTTAAAGCTCTAAATCTTATTTTAGGAAAATAACCTGATGAAAACATGAAGTTCTGGGGTTACTTTATGTTAGAAAGGATAAATATTTCTTTATGTTAGAAAGGTGTAAATATTTCTTTCTTTTCATTGTGTATTCATAAGGTAAGGTGAGAATTGCAAAACATTTTTAAATATCAGGCTCTCACAGCTTTCCAGGGTTGAAAATTTATAATAGTGTCAAAGGAACTGTGATTCTATTCCTTTGTACTCTGTCAGAGGTGTGCTGTATTGTTAGTAGTAGTGAGTTTTCATTGTATGGTTTAGAAGAAGGAGGCAGAGAGAGGACAAATAGGTATGAAGGCCTATTGTTCAGTTACTGTCTTATTGTAAGCTGTGAGAATTAGGTGGTTGCTTTTAAAATCTGGAATTGGCAGCATGAACAGTTAAATCAGATTGGGAGATAATCTATTGGAAGTGGTAAGTGGAAGAAAAAATTCCCTGAGGATTTAGGTGTATCTTTTAAAAGTATGACAAATTTAGCAACACTTATTGTCTTAGAAATCGGCAAGTAATTTAATTTTGTGTACTGTTCAAGGGTTGATTTAAGTGTCAGAGTAAGTGATTGGGTAATTGACCTGAAAATTAAAGTCAAATATATTGGATCAGAAGAAATTCTTACACTTTATCCAATGAAATACACTTTTAAAAATATATCTATGTAGAAAATAGCACCATAGTCATGCTATGATCTATTGAAAAACTAATGAACAACTGATCTACATTAAAAGGGCTGAAAATATTTTATGATTCTGTGATTTCTGAGTGGTGTGATATAAACAATGCCGTTGGAAATAGCATTGTGATATAGGCTAGGTCACTAGTACATAATAAGCTACTACTTAATTTCATTAATTAATTCATACTAGATTTCTTGGTTACAAAAATTAAGCTGCAAGAGGATAAAAACCTCTGTGTTTCATTGCATATTCATCTCAGTTGGGATAAGGCAAATGAATGCGCTGTTTTCTCATCTAAACAAGCTTCTCCAGCGATGTGTTGGAACACCATGGTCATGTAACATTTCATGACCTGATGAATGCTGACTCATGCAGTAATCACTGAAGAAATACAAACATGAATTTAAAATTATATTTTCTTATATTTTGTCCTCATTACAGTGCATTTATGGTTCTTCTGTAAAAGAAAGCTGTCAAAGCTTAAAATTTGCAACAGAAACTTTCCAAAGTAATAATGAAATGGAAATTCACATTTGTGTAATTTTCCAAAGTGCTTGTCTGTATACATTTCAAGCAACTCACATATTCAAAGACTTGGGAGAATATCCATATAAAGACATTCAATTTAAAACAATATTATTCTGCAGTGTAAACATGTGGCCATATTCATTTTCAGTGAAATGTATGGAGCCGTTTGCAAAATGAAGAAATTGAAATACAGTACATTTTACCTGTGGATTGTGCTCTTGATATTTAAAAATTATGTACTGTCTTGTAACAGTAATTTTCCTGTGTCTTCCAGATGTGTGGAGGTGATTGCCAGAGAAGGAAGGAACCTGAAAGAACTATATTTAGTATCCTGTAAGATCACAGACTATGGTATGTAATGTACCTATATTTTATTTTTGTGAATATTAAACCAGAGTTCACAGGGACTTTTATAGAAACTGTTGGAAATGTGGAGATTAAAATTTTCAAAACCTTCATCCATAAAAATAAGAAATGTATAAAAAGTGTTTGACATGCTTAAAAATATCTGTGGTTTAGAAATACGAAAGTCAGTGTATGTATTTTCTGCAAAGTATCCTAATAGAATTTGCAATTACTGGGCAGACTGGATAGGGTCCCCTTTGAATAGTCCTGGAGAACAGGAGAGCATTTGAGAGAAAATTAAAAAGTATATATGTATTACTAGACGCTGTAAAAGCATAACTAAGCAAGCAAGAATGTGGATTGATTACTTATTGTCGGCAATAAAATTGGAATGAGGTTGATGATCCTTTAAAAATGCTGTTATGATGAAATAAAAAGTAGCACCTTAGGAATGAAATGTCCTATCTGATAGGCCACATAGAGAGACAGATTTTGTGTTTAGAATGGGGAAACTTCTTAGCACTTGTTTGGAAAGGCTGCTTTGTTTTATTTTGTCTTTGTTTTTTCAAATAAGGTACTGACCTTAAATAAGACACTTATTTCTGCCATTAGGCCAGATTCTCAAATGTCTGTCTCCCACTTACACATCTAAATTCCAGTAGGATTTACAAACTGTATACTTGAGATGTTCATTTTAGGTTTGCTGATAATTTCGTTTCTCATTCACTTATTTTTATGTTTTTTTAACTCTATACTCCCTAGCTTTTAATAAAGAATTACTATGTCAGAGTGATAGGTTGCCATTCCTGTGGCCACAAACTCATTCTTTCTTTTTCCCTCTTCAAATTTTGCTCTTCAGAGGGGTTTGAATTGTGCATTCAGGGGTATGTGGTTCTACAGAGTTCTGCTCACCTTATGTCCAGTGTTGGAACATGAGGCCACCATGAAGCTGTTGCTTCCATGGGCAGAACAGATATTGCCAGAGGCAAAAATGAATTTTCTCAGCTCAACACCACCTGGCCAAGATGAATTCCTGAATTTGTGAAATGTCGTGTGGAAATTCAGGGATGGGAGTTGTCTGTAGAAAACAACTTTGGCATCCAGTGTGGAAAGAGTTACTGTGAGCACTATGGAATCCATGTCTTGAGGATTAATAATTTCTCAAACTGATCTCACCCTTCATTCACTGCAGTTACTCAGACAAAAATGTGATTTTTCCCAAAAGTATAGAAACAACTAAAGAACTCAATCCTAGGTTAGGGAAAACCTTGCTTATGAATGAAGAGAGAGAAAAGGAAGTGTCCATGACTAGATGAAAAGCAGGAAGCATGTTTCAGAGAATGAGTGAGTGGATAATAAACGTAGCATTTGGCTGTTTAGCTCTGTCCAACCTGAGCTTCACTTGACTTCTGTGTGCTAAGGCCCATCTGTCACCAATGTGTTGGACTCTTGAGGTCACTCAGCATCATTGCAATCACCTACTGGGACTTAGAGGATATTTTTTGTTGATAGTGTTGCTACTTTGTTTTACTATTCACTTAAAAAATCACTTATTTTTGCAAATAAGAATCAGTAAGCCATCCAGTAAAACAGCTGGGATACCAACTGGTTTGATACATTATTGATAATTGATTAGCATTACAATCTTCAGCATATCTCAGCATGCCAGCCTGACAAATTCTGCTTTGGATATCTGAGCTGAAAATGCAAAACAAACTGTTACAAAGCAGAAGTTATAAGCATAATTTATGGTTTCTAAGGAAGTGAAAATTTTGCCTTAGATTAACAACGTGATAGCAAGTGAAGGTTAATTACATTAACAAGAGTGTTGCAGGGTTGAGCCAGGCATCACCCTTTTCTCATTTATTTTCTGACAATTCAATTGAAAAGTTTCTCACATATATTTTTGTTGCTGGTATGTTAAAAAGTGAGCCACTTACAGTGCTGCAAGCTTGGTTTGTTGTTGAGCTTCCATTATCAAAGAATTTGCCTCTCTTCTCAAAAGAAGATCAGCCACTGTTCCCCGGAGGCTTTTGAAGCCCTCATGTCCTCAGGACCTCTGTGTTTGGTCAGTTAGAGGAAATGTCTGACTTCTCCTGGGACCTTTTAGGTGGTGTCCCGTGGACTTACAAAGACTTCACAACTTCTCATACACAGTTCAGGCCCCACCAAGGAGGGTCTGAAGCTCTGTGAGGCTGTGCCTGGGTGGGAGCACACAGTCCTGTGCAACTCTGCTTTTTTCTTTGATAATCCTCAGTGTGAAACACAGAATTGTCCTTGCTTTGACAATTAAAATCTTGACTCTTGACTCCAAGTTTGTACAGATGCAGGATTTTGAAAGCCCTCTTTGAAACTGTTCAGTGGAAGGTTTTTTATGCTAAGAAAGTTAGTAGGGTTTTGGTGTCTGGGACAATATCATGATTGCTTAGTAACTCAGCTGGGAAAAAAAATAATATTCCTAAATTCCAGAAAAATCTTTAATCATTTGGTACATTAATTCATCAATAATATTAATTTTTGTAAATAAAGAAAATAATTACAGCAACAACTACTGTTGTCCTGCAATTAACTCACTAAGGTATGTATGTGTAAGGTAATTTCATGTCCTCTAGAGAAGGCTATGGCATGCAATCTTTGTCATGTTATTGATTTCCTTCTTTTTTTTAAATTTTTTTAATTTATGCATAGGATAGATACATGTTGGTATATAATTATTATTTTTAAAGTGCACTAAAGTACTAAGTTTTATATGGAAGCTTAAAAGATTAAATAAAACCCCCTACACCCTAATAATGTAGACATAGGCTGCATTCCTTTCTCTGGCATTTTTCTGACTAGGAAAATATTTTTTATAGTGTACAGACAGATTAGATTCAGACAGGAATTGAAGTATATGTTCATACTGATAGCTGAAAACTGGTGAGAAAAAAATATTCTCTATTTCATGTTACATTACAAGATGACTAATTTTGTATTTTTATGTACAAAAAGAGTGTTTTGTTTATTTCTGAAAGAAATTATATTATTATATCCTTTTTTAGGTTGGTCTAGAAATTTTCTCAAAGATGTATTTTTAATTAACGTTTTTTTATTAGAGTGTAACATGCTAGGATGCTGACAATTAATTTAAAAGTTTCTTTACATCCAACACATTGTTAAATGCTAAATAGTCGCTAAGATTCATCTAAAATGACGGAACAGACTGAATTAGTATAATCTTTGAGATAAACACCTGTTTTCCCAAGAACACAGACAAAACAAAGTTAAAGCTAAACATTAGTTCCTCATCTCATTTGCCCTTTTGTTAAGCAGTCATGAATTAAGCTTGGATTGTCAGCATTATCTTTGAATTTCCTGCCTTTTGTTGATTTGCGTCACAACCTTAACTTAAACATAGCGGGTTTTGTATTTAAGCTTTTCCTAAGAACTGGTAAGGAAGCAGGACTTTCTCAGCTGTGGGGAGACTGTGTGTCAAATGAATTAGGTTGATGTGAAGATGTAGAGCGGTGAGCTAGGGCAGCAAGCACACACAGAATTGTGTAACTGTCTCTTCAATTTTATGCTCTAGTTCTGGGTTTTATTGATATCCTTAGTGCTGGGAATTTGTTTTAAGTAAATTATTATTTTTCAAGTTTGTAATGGTGCAGAGTGCTATGCACTCTGAAACACCAAAGTGAAATTTTGTGTTCAAAGATGAGAAGATTCAGTGAAACTAGCCCATGAAACAGGAGTAGATGTTTTAAGGGCCTGGTCTTGCATTAATATTAAGTGTGTATTTATTAAGAATTATTTTAAAACTACATTCTTAGCAGTAGTGAGAGATAAAGGTGTCTAATGCTTTACTTCCATTTCAGAAAAGTTGTCAGACCAGTGTTTCCTCTGTAGGTGCAGAAAATAATTTCAAGGCAAGCTTTAAATTGTAGGCTTCCACTAATACAACACTGGAGAGGGGGGAGCAAACACCATCAGCCCCAAAAAATAAACCCCTAAAAGAAGTCACATTTGAAAAATGTTTGAAAGGAAGTGTTGAAGTTCAGCACTTTGTACAGCTGTCCCATGAGAAATCACTTAACAACTTCCCGAAAAAACAAAGTGCCCAAATGGTCATTATTAGGATTGCGGTTCACACAGTTCAGGGAATATATTTATCTCACAATTTTTCCTGTCAAGTAACCTACAGAAGATAACCGTTGTCTTCAGTTGTCTTGTAGAATTTCCATTACCTAGTAGTTCTGGATTTTGCATCACTTAAAAAGTCTCTCTTTCTAGCTGCAAAGTAATTGCACAAAGCTTTTCAGATGAAATGCTTGGCACAAGGACCTGAGATGAACTGTGTTCTTTTGCTGATAACTTTAAGATTCTGAGTGTTGAAAAAGAGCTCTCTAGATATGTAGCCTTTTTCTTTTCTAAAATTGTGACTATTCCTTTTTCATATTGCCTGTTTTCTTCATTTAATGATGCATTTAGTGTCTCTGAGGACGCATGGGTTTTTTTTTAAAGGTTTTTCTTCTGCTGAGGGTGTTGGCTGAAGCAAAAAAATGAGTTTCAACAAACTATAATAGAATTATATAGTTTTTTATATTAAAATGTTATAAATAGAGCATAGGTGTTACAACTAGAAGTCTGGAGAAATAAGAGCATTTGTACTGAATCAAGTCAAATTGTCACAAGAAAAAACGTAACTGTAACTTGCATTTATTCTTCATAACTGGATTATGTATTCTCTTCTGAGAAGTGAGATGCAGCTAACGATATTAAAATTGTTTCCCAGGATACTGTTAAATTCTAATGTTTAGATATTTGGGATATATATGTTTTCTATTTTAAAATAGAATATTTTAATTATCAAGGGATCAGGTTGTCCTACTTAGAGTTGCTTGCATTTTCTCTCCAATATTTAGCGTTCATAGTGTAAATCATTAAGAGTAAGCATACTGTGGATATTTTCACAAAAAAGAAATGTTTTGTTTCTGCTTCTCAGTTGGATTAACAAATCTCTCTAAGGCTTGATCTCACTAAAAGTATTTCTTTCCTAATGTTAGCCTTTTAAAATCTATTTTTAAAACACCGTGTCTTTTGTACAGTATAACTCAGAAGGCAAATACGTTTTGGGGAGGATAAGTGTGGCACTTATGGATAGACAGAATAGAACAGGTAGTAAATACATTTTTGAGTTTAAAAATATTTCATCCTCACCCATTACTGCTCTGCTGTCTCTTCCTCAATTTATATAATTTAAACAAATACAACTTCCATCTTCTCTTTCAAAATTATTTTGAATTGCTGCTATATTGAATTCCAAGTTTCTCTTCTTCTCTGAATCAGTCTTTCTCCTATTATGTTTTCCTATCCTGTGCATGGTTCTTTCTCTTTTGTACTTTTTTAATGATGCGATGAGAGCAAGCAGTGATCTCACTGACAAGTTCATACTTGTAGATAAATGTACAGATTATCTTTAAAGACCTCTGTTACCTTCTTTAGTGGTTATGTATGTTATATGTACGTTTGTGTTTGTATAAAATGGTGGTAATATCTAAAAAAAAATTGGTAGTATCTAAAAAAAAAATATATATATATATATTGCTTTTTTATAAACTTTTTCTGTTCCTTTTCACACAATCATTTTCTCTCTAGTTCTTGTTCTGTTAGTTATTCAGAAACCTGAACTCACTGAAGTAAATCAGCAGAATTGTTGATATTTAGTGCCAAATTTTTAGGTTCTTTGCTTGGTTTAGTATTCATTTCCTGTGCATAGGCTGCAACTTTAACTCCAGTAGACTGTAAGAATTAATTAACTGAAGGGTAAGTAGGTGACAAGCAACCTGTACCCTGTTGTGTGTAGTAATGATACTTTCTTCCTTTGACAAAATCTCTAACAGCTAGTAAAGGGATTTTGTTTGCTTTTGTATTAAAATGTTCACTCTTTCTGAATTCTGAAGCAAATATTTCCATAGAAACTCTGGTAATTATAAGGATCAATGAAAGCCTATTCTAGCAATAGAGGTGAGTTTCAGAGTTTTAAGTAGTTTAACAAACCAACAATACCTATTATAACTTACTAGCTTTTCCTCCATTGTAGTGGCATTATGTTTATTTTGGAGTGTACAGGGTGAAGTTGGATTCTTTTCATGTATTTCAAAGCCTCTGAAAATGTCTCTTCAGCTAGTGGAAAAAATTACAGTGTAGAGCTTTTGTAAGGACATTTTAAAATTTATTTGGTTTTATATTTATTATTGTTGTAGTTTGGAGTAGTTGCTCCTACAGAGTGTTGCAGGTATTGATGCCTAATTTTGTTTCCATAAGGGATCCCGTTGACACTGACACCAAGAGACTAGTCAATGTTGAGGAAAGATAGCTGTATATTGATGTATTTTGGGACTGGAACCCTATCAGAGGACATCTTCTTTAGTTCTGTTATGAACTTCTAGGAATGTTCAGGAGTGAATAGAAAACTTTAGTCACCTGACTGTGGAGTTTTCTGTAGAAATTATTAATAAGGAAAAGTCAAATTAAAACTTGATCAGAAGTAATCCCTGAAGCAGAAAAGAGCCCTTGAATGATCTTGTCAGCACCATATATAATTCATAACTATCAAAAAACCAAATTTTCTTTTTGTGTAAGTTTTATCAGTATTCCCAATGTCAAAAAAAATAGCATGCAGTTTTCTTTGCAAGTTGATTTGAGATACCACTGTGCATCTTCAAGACCCATACAGTGAGATAAATTACTGCAATAGCATATTTCTCAAATAACAGACAGTTGCAAATCCTTTGTCCTACGGTACATAATAAAGGATTTTCTGTTTGAGCAATGAGATGAGACAAACTTTCAAACTACGTTTTTGTCATACTGGAAAGTCCCCCTTAACTTGTACCCTTAAAAATAACATAGTATAATAGCCAGCTGGAGGAGGCTGGATGTAGATGCACTTTTGAATTGTCGAGATGAACAGAGCAGAAGCCTATGATTTGTACACAGTTTGCTCCCAGTTTCTTGTTCTAAATGTGGAAAACAGACATGTGATGCACTTCAGGTTTGATTTGTCTTGTAGAGAGATCCACAGGTACTGTTATTTTAATTTAAGTTTTTCTGTGGGAAACAGTGCTTTGGGTTGTTACTTCAGTTATTTGGTGAGAAATTTGGCAGTAATTTGTCAGTCATAATAGAAAGTTTAATTTTGTGCTGTTCTGTCACTAGAAATAGAAGTGCTTAGGTTAATCTTTAGAAAAATGAACCTCATTTCTGGGTTCCAAGACATGTATTTCTGATACAACAGAATTGATGTATCAGATGGCCACAACCTCTGCATGTACTGCCAGAAATACATTTTCAGGTTCCTGTTTATTCATTTGCTTCATTCACTATTTTGGAAGACTTTAATATAATACTGAACTTCCATTTAACTCAGGATGCCCTTCTGTTCTCTTGTGTTTATTTTCTTTTATTGTATGACCTGTAAAAGTAACATAAAGCTTTAATCCTTTAGTGCCCATGTTCACCCCTGTATTAAAACCAGTCTGCTTGGTGCCTCTCTAGTGAACCACCACACAGCAAAAGTAATATATCTAAACACTTGTCTTTGGAGCTCGAGTCTGATTTAAAGTGCAAATAAATGATTTCATGTAAACTGTGCAATTATGATCATATTATGAACATCAGGATAATTGTAATTTGTTGGGTTTTTTAAAAATTTTGATTTTGGCCTTCCTAAGACTATTAACAAAATGTATTGTCATTTTATACTTTCATTTCAAATGGTATCTCTTAATGTCACGCTGCAAGGAAGAATACCAATTCTAACAGAACGTTTGATTTGCAGTCAGAGGTAGATTTACTTAACAAAAACAACTGTGGAACTTTATTTAGCGTGAATTTATTTCCAGCTTGGATAGAATAATTTAAACATTTAAAACATTTTATATTTTCTGATCAACACGAATTACAACTCACACTAACACACTGTTGCTATAGTTGAGTTTTAGATTTAATTCATTGGACTTCTGAATTTGTTTAAAATTTGCCCCTAAACCACATTATTTGTTGAGTTGCAACTAACAATATCCTTTAAAAAATCCATACATTTGCTACATTTGCAATTATTTCTATTAACCTAATATCAGTATCAGAGGGGATTATTTAACATTCCTTCTCATAATTCTAAATTTTAAAGCAATATTTGTATTTTTCTTAAGTGAGAGAAAACAGAACTAAAAAAAAAAAATTACTGAGTCTTTTTCCATTTAATGGGTTATGTTACAAAAGTCTTGTTGATATATGTAATCGTACGAGTAAAGAGTTGCACCATACTTTAAAGTGACTGATAGTTTGCAGTTGCAATTTATTTCTCCTAAATTCTAGGAGCTAGTTTTATGATCCCCCTTTTTACTGCACTATAAAACATACTGCACAAATTACATTTTTAACTTATTGTGTTTCTACACTGTTGCCTAAATAAGAGTTACTGTTTTTTTCAGATGACATCCAAAAAGGAGAAACTCATTCAGAGTTCTCAAACATGAAAACTGTTGTTTAAATTTCTTAACAAGTAATAAAGTTATTTTATCATAATTGCTCAAACTAATTTAAATCTTCAAAAACATTTATTTCTTGGTGGAAGGATTTCCTTTCAATATTCTATTTTGTAGGTTCTCTTGGCTTGTTGATGAATTCCAGTAATATTCAAATTACTCAAAAAAAGTCATATTTTGACCATAATTTGACTATCTGCCTGCCTTAAAAAAATAAATAAAGTACTTTGTACACATACTGGTATTGTAATTATTTTGAATGCTTAAGTTTAAAAAAAGTATTCGTTTAATTATTCCTGTAGTCTTCTGTAGTAAGATTGTGCTAAGGAAATGAATACCTAGAAATGAGTTTTTTTGTTAAATGGATGAAAAAGTACATTAAGATATTGATGTAGATCACTAGAATAGAAAGGAACCTAAATTGCTAATACCACAGCAATATGATAAATATGGTTTAGAGCCTTAATTTTTTAATTTAAAAAATGAAATGTTTGATGAAAACAGTTCAATCGTTAAATGTTTTTATCAATTGGAAGGAGAACATGATAACAAATTCTTACTTTACTACATATTTGCCTTTTGATATATTACTGAGGTCTCACTAAATATTGTGTCTGTGGCCAAATAGTTAAAATATCAAGTAGTAGGGACTGGATCATTTTTAATTCAAAAGAGTTTGAAACATGAATTACAAGTCAACAGCAAAATACGTAATAAAAAAATTTAATAACATATGTTTTTATCAACTTACCTAAAAACAGAGAATGCATCCAAAGAATATTTTAATTTAGTTTCTCTCTGCATTCCTTTAATTGAGATTCTGCGTTAGCTTTATTATGACGAAAGCATTTGATTTTTACATCTGTGGTGACTCATACAAAGAAGTTCATGTTGTGTTTGTAAACTGCATACTCTTTCCAGCATAGTACAGAGTATAGAAACTGTTCTGGTATGGCTGGAGGGAATGTGATTCACTTCATAAATAACCAAGTAATCATTGTGCTTTCAAAAATAAATAAATTGACATAAAAATTTTGTTTTGGTCAGCTTCAAATATTTGAAGAGCTTTCTATAAAAAATTAGACTCAAAGTAGATTTTAAATTATGTATTTTAGTTTCTCATAAGTCAAGTGGGATCATTTTAGCTTTTGAAATGTCAAGTATCTTTCCAGAACACTCAGAGAGCAAGATTGCTTTATTTGCAGTTCTCTTTGGCTTGGTGCCATCATCCGTTAATTTTAGCTATACATACTGATTCATATTTCTTCTAATTACAAGATGCCTAATACTGAAGAGTAGGAAAGTATGTCCAAAAATGTAATACACAAGATTGTTAGTACAAAGAGAAAAGACTAAAAATGGTTGAAGGGGATTCTTGAATAGTATAAGAAAACAAATATAATATATATGAAGTTCTAAGAAAGTTTGGGTTATTCCATTCATTTTTACATATTTTGTAATAGAGAAGTGAAATATATTCCATTATGTCAACCTGTTTAGATACTTCAAAAAAGACTACAAATATGGGAATGTGTAAATTTTATTATCTAGACATAATGATCCAGTTTACAGACTTCTAAAAGTTTTCAATAATCTCAAAACATTTTTTTTTTTACCAGGTTAATATTTTGTTGGGGTTTCTTAAACTCTTTTTAATAGAATGTGTGATATACATGATGCGACTTAATTTATCTTTTAGTAACTCCTGAGCTTTAGGAACGTGGTACTTCTGCTATGTGTTCATATTAGAATACAGATGAAGTGTAAAAGAATTTTTTCATGCAACCAAATTTTGTAAGCACTGAAATGATATGTTGCATTTTGTGTAAATCATTTTAATTTGAAAATATAGTATAAGCACCTCCCTCTGCTTCAAGTATGAAAGCAAGTACATTCCTTGATTAAATCTGTAGATCTACATCACTAATAATTGTCTAGTGTCAAATTTATGTTTAAAAATATGTGTTCTCCTAAATGGCTAATTAGTTCATGCATCTGCTGTTACAAGTATGTGAATTAATGCAGCTTAAACAGAAGTATTTTCTCAATTTAATTGAAAAAAATTACTGTTCAGAAGTTTAGCGAGCAACCAGTAAACATAAAGTCAAGTATTAAATCAGATGTTTATCATTGTTTATGGTTTGTAAGGGTTTCTCGAAGGTCTAGGTCTTGCATTAGAGTATTAGCCAAACCATTAATTTGTTATAATCAATAAATAATAGACATTTTCATTGAAGGAGACCTGTCTGAGTAACTCACTCCAGCCAGGCACCCAGGGTGGGGATGGCACCAGCCCCAGATCAGGTCCACTCTGGCTCTCTCTGGATATTTCTTGAAGACCTCCAGGGACAGAGGATCCACTGTGTATCTCTGGACATTTTATCAGTGCTGCATTTACACTGGTAAAGACTTTTGGTTTTTTCCCTCTAATGCCTAGCCTAAATCTCACATGCCATACTATGGTCAATGACCTTGTTACAGCTTTTGGTGAGCTGTGAGTCCGCTTTGACTCCATTCTTTTCATAACCACCACTACAACTCAGACCTCACTGCAGTATTGTATTTATGGGAAGAAGAAATGTGGTATGATGGCATGTGAAATGAACCTGAAACTTAAAAAAAAAAAAAAAAAAAAAAAAAGTATATATATATAATTATCAAGTGTTAACAAGTATTCATAAAAACAACTTTCTATTTCTTGATTAGTCAACCAATGGCTCTTCCTATTAGGAACTTTTTATGCTGCATATTTGTCACATTGAATTTTTCCTTAGACCACAAGCACTTGTTTCACCATTACATTTTAACTTATTAACTTATTATTTAGAGGAAAATAACCAAATGCCTTGTGAATTAATTATATTTGTTTTCTTTTTGCAGTTAACATTGAAATGTCATTAAAAACCAGTGCCAGTGTTGCCTACAGCTTTGTTTTAAACCAATGGGGAGATATTGAGAAAAAAAGTAAAAGCTCTTTCTGGCTATTTGGATACTGCTACATTTTCATGTTGGTAAAACACAATTTCTTTAACTTTCATTTTGTTTTGAAAGCGAGCACAAGGAAGAAAACTCCGTAGTATTTGGGCAGCAATAAGGTCACCAACATCCCAACCTGCAATTTTTGCTGGTACCGTCTCTGTTACAAAAAGTGAAATCAAGAAGATCATGGTGTTTAACATTGCTGCCTGGAAATACCACATGTCATAATTAACTACAACCAGTTGCTGGTCTGGTGCACCAAATCCTAAATTAGGTGTGTTGTACATCTCCTGTAGTCCTCTAACTTTTCGTCTGAATCGCTTCTATATCCCTAGAAGCATGGGCTTGTACCTCTTTTACCAAAGAAAAGGAAAATATCAATGGAATGTAATCTTTATGATTAGTCTACACTTGGCTCTTTTTTTGTTTCTTCAAGCACCATAAAACTTTGTTGTCTGACTTGGTGTACCAGCTTTTCGTGATCGATGTTAAAGAGGGACAGAAGTACTCTAAGGGATTAGAAGCTATTTTCAGACCCTTAGGGAGTTGTGGTCATAACTAATGATGTCCTAAAGTGACCCTGCTGTATGTACATTTTGGGGAGTCAGAGGAACACAGAACTGCTGTCTGGAAACGTGTTATCATTCAGGATTTTGGATAGGTGAGGCAGAATGATGACACTAAAAATGAAAGGTATTTGAAGCTATGTTTTTCAGGAAGAATGAGCTCAGTAATATGTGCAAAATCTCACTGCTTGCTCTTTGAGTTATGCATTTTGGTTGCATTACATTAATCAGTCAGAATTATGGTGGTGGGTGTGTTTTGTGTTGGGTTTGGTGACACTGGAGTGTACGAGTAGTTCTTTGAGGCCATGAGTGTTATGACTCATGGGGGGACTTTGTTCTTTCTGTGTCCAAATGAGACTGTTCCTGTATATGCCAAGAAAGTCGAAAAACGTTTTTTCACGTTTGATATGGAATTTTCAGTGAAAAAGATCCTCTTTATTTAGGGGATACTTTTGGCAGCTCTTAAACAGTACTTACTCGATCAAAATCTTGAAGTATCCATTTTTCACCTGTAAATTCCTGAAGTGATGCTTGTGTATGTCACTGAAAGAAAACATAACACCCACAGATTTCACTTTGGCTACATAGATGATCTCTTTTGTTTCTCTTTTATAGTTTAAGGGCATATCAGTTCTTATTTTTCCCAGATGTAGTTCAATAATTTAATGTAAATAGAACTTGTTTTCTTTACCGTGATGTGTTCTTGTCATATAATTAAAGGAGAAGGATTAAGAAACTGTTCTGATCAAATGTAACTGCAAAGAAAAAAGGAAGAAAGGAGAAATCTATTTTGTCCTTTAATCAATAAATATACAAGTACACTTTAAAACTAATAGAAACTGCAAACTGAAAGAAACCTAACTCATTGAGGTCGCTATTCCTTCTGCAATCCATATTTTCTTACAGGCTATGATTTATGACCAATGAGGTTTTGCACAGGTTTTGTAAAAGAGACTGAAGATACACTCACTGGCTTTGTATCTGCAGAAAATCTTTTTTTGTGATCTTATGTAGCGGAGTTTGCCACAAGCCGTGTGTTTGCATGTGTGTGTGGTTATCAAGGACTACACATGCAGGTACAAACATGCACATAGAAAAAACACACCGTGGATTATGTTTGTTTCTTATACAGTCATAATTGAAAAATTGCCTTTAGACATAGCACATGTCTTACAAGGCTGTTTTTAAGGGAAAGGAAAAATATTAGATAGCAGTTTAAATAATAGTTTTGCATATTTGACTTCTAATGCAGTTGAGCATTTCATAAGTCACATACATTACTGGTAAATTTCATATGCATTCATGTTATTTTTTAATCAAAATAAAAAGGTCAGCAATGTAGTCTTTCTACTAAAATAAAGTACAATTTGATTACTTTCTGCTAATGCATAATACCATTTAATTTGATTTTAGGAAGAGGAAGGTCTCTAATGGAAAGGAAATGGACTGTATAAATTAGGTGCACCCTCTTACATTTACCGCTGTTTATGCAATTGTAAATATTGCTGCTCGTGCCAAACAAAGAAATAACAATACTTGAATTGTAAAGAATTTTGAGGACAGGTATATGAAATGCACAGTCACAAAACCAGTTTCAAATTTTCAAAGTGCCTGAATCTCCTCACTGAGGTATCTACCCACAATGTAGTATTGTAATAAATAAATAAAAATTAAAGGTCAGTCTGAAAGCTATGGGGTCTGGTGATATAACCTATAACACAATAGCCAGTTCCCCAGTTCATGGAGATTTATTAATTTTATTGGTCTTGTGGATTGTTTCAGATAAAATACAGAAACTGTATAATACTTTTTTAGCATGTGTACATAAACCTCTTCCTTTAGGTGGGTGAAATTACCTATCCACACATCTCTGCTCTGTTCTTCGTGTAAGATGCTTGTGATTCTCTAATCATCACAGTTGCAAATTTGTGTATTGTCACTCATCTGATTACCAAAGATTCCAGTACTAGAGATTTTGAAGCACCTCACAGTTTGCAGATAAAACGTCCATAATCTTGAATCAGGATTTAACAAAGAAGCATTTGTGTAGTTCCTATGGGAAGTGGCTTAGAACTGCACACAGAAGTTAAGCTTATTACTGTACTTGATAATGGAGCTACTGACAGGTCTTTTGTTGAATGAGAGTTGGTGCACATCAGATTGTGAAAGATGGAAAGCCTTGTTGGTTTTTTGGGGTTTTTTTTTTGCTGACATAGACTTTAAATCTTGGAGATCTGATGATATCACATAGGGAATAAAAGCAGCTTTAGATGTATGGGAATAAAAGCAAAAGAATTCAAAATAAAACCAATCAGTCACAGCAACAACATGTACAGCTACAGTTTAGGGGGAAAATCCTTGGATTTTTTGCTGTCAGCTGGAACCTTAATCAGTTTAGGAACTCATAAAATGTATTCTCTCTTCTTTTCAAAGTTTTAATTGATCATGTTAAACATTTTCAGATTCCGCTGTGCTGGATACAGACTTTATAGTACCTTCCAACTCTCTTGATAGTCTCGAGGCAACCTTGATCTATTTTGGAGACAGCAGCCTTCACTGTCACGTTCCAGAATGCTTGGGGGGGGAAAAGAAAATTTTTAGTGTTAACTGCCAAATTTTGGATATGTATTGTTGAATTTTAGCCACTTTGTATGAGGAATGTTACTATAGAAGCCTTCTTACCTACACCTGGCCTCTTTTCAGTTTCCTAATACTTTAATTAGTGCAGTATGGGTGTTTTCAATCTCTTCCAAAGTTAACAGTCAAACCACTTTTTCTCTGGGAGCCCAGGCAAGACAGCAGACTCACCTAGGAGCTAATAATAGATGCTGATGGCCCTTGGAAATAAAGGAGGCGTCCAGGGTTTGATCACTCCCACAGTTTCACTGGCCCCACATGCAACTAGGATGCACTTCCAGCAGGAAGACTTGGACTGTGAGATGGGGAGCTCTGAGGTCAGGCACTCAGAAAAATTGCAGAATAGGGGATCCCTGGGCTAGAAAGTACTCATGGATGAAAGCATGGATAATTTTGTCTCAGGAAAGGAGAAACAGCAGGTATGGATTTTAGATTGGAAGGAGTCTGATTCTGTGAGCTGGGAGAGGATCTTCAGAGGTGTAAGGGGTTGCCCAGGCCTCCCCTTTGCTTGATGAAAAGAATACACACAACAGGCATGTACCCTATCCTTCTTGTTCGCCATGCTGGAATGTTCATTCCCAACCCATTCAGCTTCTCTGTTCCTACCAGTAATGTTGTATGAAAGAGTGCTTTTGTAAATACACCCTCTTGCCTCCAATTTTAAATGTTTAAATGAACCTTATCTCTATTACAATTGAATTCTTTCTTTTCCATATGAAGGCTGAGTACTAGAAAATGGCGTCAATTTGTGGCAATGCATCATATATTCCAAAGCTTTTCTTTTCAGTACATGCTTTAGGTGATCACTCTTTCCAGTCAGCTAGGAGAAAGTTTTCAGAGTCATATCTATGTTAAGAAGCCCTGGAACCTCTTACAAATAGTGCCAGGAGGCAAATTGTCATGAAGTGGTGGTATATTTGAGTCAGAAATTTACACAAAGTCAGACACTTTTCTTCGATATTTTTCATTCTTCATGAGTATTGTAAAGTCAACCATTTACATTCACATTGTCTTTAGCTACGCTTGCCCTTTAGATCTGCTCACTACTGGAGCCACTCCTGCTTAATACCTTTATTCGTGATCTGGATAAGTGGATCAAACACCCTCTAAGTCAGAGATTGTTGATGTGCTGGAGGGCAGGAAGTCTCTGCAGAGGACTCTGGACAGGATGGATCCATGGGCCAAGGTCAGTGACCTGAGTTTCAGTATGGCCAAGTGTCAGGTCCTGCTCTTGGGCCACAACAACCCCTGCAGTGCTACAGGCTGGGGGAGTGGCTGGAAAGCTGCCTGGGGAAAAGAGCCTGGCGGGGATGGTCAGCATCAGCTGAATACGAGCCAGCTGTGCCCAGGTGGCCAAGGAGGCCAAGGGCACCTGGCCTGTGTCAGCAGCAATGGGGCTGCAGCAGCAGGGCAGTGACCGTCACCTTGTGCTGGCCACTGGTGAGGCCACACCTCAAATCCTGTGTCCAGTTCTGGGCCCCTCAGTTCAGGAAGGACTTTGAGGTGCTGGAGTGTTCCCATCCAGAGATGGGAACAGAGCCGTGGAAGGGTCCGGGGCACAAGTGTGATGAGGAGAAGCTGAGGGAGCTGGGGGTGGTCAGCCTGGAGAAAGAGGGTTGGGGGGAAGTTACTGCTCTCTGAAAGATGATGTTGTAGCCGGGTGAGGGTCAGGCTCTTCTCCCTGGTAACAAGTGACAGAGCAACAGGAAACAGTGTCGAGTTGACCGACAAGAGGTTTAGATTTGATCCTAGGAAAAAATTCTTTACCAAAAGTATTGTCAAGCACTGGGACAGGCTGCCCAGGGCAGTGGGGGAGTCACCACCCCTGGAGGTATTTAATAGACACATAGATGTGGCATGCAGGGAAATGGATTAGTGGTGGACCTGACAGTGATGGGTTAATGCTTGGCCTTTCCAACCCAAATGATTCTGTAGTCTTAACAGGTAATTTTGTGTGTCCAGGTATTCTAGTGTCTAGAATTTCCAGTGTCTTTATATTCTGAGATTGAGAGCTTTAATAAATGTCCGTCTCTGTATTCCATTTACAGTGGCATTACAAACATCAGCTTTACCACACATTCTTATTTAGCAAGTACATAGAAGAGTAAGAATTCCTGCTGCCTCTATGTTGGTTTTGTTGTTGTTGTTTCCACATTACAGTTTCTGTAGTTTGACATTTTTACCTGCATATTTGCAGGAAATTGTCTTCACTTTTGTAGATTTAATCCTCTTGTTCTTCAGATATGCCCTGTGCTCTCAGTTTTAATTTATTCTGAAGGAAAACAAATCCCTATTCAAAAGTAGCTTCTTTATGATGAGAAAGTAACTTGAAAAACTAAGTTGTTCTTTCCAGCTCCAAGTACGTGCCTAATTTTGCTTTCAGCATTTGGTAGTCATATTTACATTTTCCAAGTGCCTGTTTTCCATCTTAGTTCTTAGTGTAGGAACAAGCAAAACATTTCAGCTGTGGTAATGAGGACAGAATGCATCTGAAGTTGGGGTTTGCTTCTGTTTGCAAACAGCAAAAGAATAAAAAGTGAGGAGTTCTAGTTTAAATTTTTACATGTGAATTTAGTGACTACAAAATCAGTAATCTGATTTAAATTAGATGCAGTACTTATGGGTTCTGTACAAACTCTTGGGCATACAACTTTTAAGCAGGTTTCAGAAATATTGTATGTGTCATACAGTACTTAAAAGCTGTTTTTGTGAGCTTCTTTTCAGTATCATGGTTGTCAATGTAAAAGTGGAAATAGCTAACAGACATTTTAAAACACTTCTGTCTATCCAAATAGCATTTGAATACCAATAGGCCAATATTGATTGACAAAATATTTGTTGCTCTGTCTAGAATCTTTGGCACCAATTCATTGTTCTGGCTGAAGAAAGCATAGGCTAAAATGACATAAAACTAAGTTAGGTGGGAAAAAAACCTGCATTTGTGGTATAGATAGATAATGTTCTTGGAGCTATTCTATGTAATTATGAGAGTTGGGATTGTTCATATATAGTGTGATTAGTCAGAGTGACATTTTAAGGAGGAAACAAAGATTAAAAATAAAAAATGAGTGTAAAAATTATGTGATCCAGAAAGCTCACAAATTTATCTGCTGCTCTAATACTTAAAACAGAGATCATAAAGCTTCTTTCTAATTTGATTAATGAGGAAAGGAAAACTTGCTCTAGGAAGATGTGAAATATTAGGAAAAACTCTGCATCGAAAGGACCCTGGGAAATAACTCTGTGGCTATCACGGTCCAGGAGACATCTTCTCTGTCCTCTAGGCACAGGTAAGCCTCAAACTGTCTGGCAGCAAATAAACAGGGAAAATTATGCACAAAATACATGTCTGCTTTAGACTCCAAATTAGCCAAGCGGTGACCTGTAGAGTCACCACTTCAGAAAGAAAAATGGACACAGCCTAATGTAAGAAGCTTTGCAAATGCATTAGTCAGAGAGAAGTCACCAGGAAAGGACTGAAAAATAGGAGCAGCAGAGAGAGGGATTTATTTTTTCTGCTTTGTAGAAACTGGCTTCCTGAAGTTTTGGGTTTGGATATCATAGATGACTAGAATTATTTGAACCTTATCAAATCCCTCTCAGCCAGCAAAGTAAGTAAGCATTAGGACATGTGATAAAAAGCACATGTTTTCATGAGGAAGACCATGGTATTTTTAGATGAAAAACACTGTTTTCATAGTTGCAGATGTTGCCTTCACTATGCAAGCAAAAAGCCAGTCATTCATGCTGCCTAAGTGTTTCTCTATTGTCTTGAAAACAAACATCTGTTATTTCATGCAAAGTTCTGCATTAATTATCAGTCCAAGATGCCTCCTTTTTGCAACTCTTTGGCTTCCTGCAAATTTGTAACAAAATCAGTGATGAAATGAGTTCTTGTGATATTTACACCTGAAAGGTAAGATTGCTTTAAGTGATGGGATTGGAAGAAGCTGAAAATTCATCTTCTTCAGATCTTTATATCTCCCTCTATATTGCACAGGTAGCACAGTTTTGAAGTCCCTCTGTCTTGGAATAAAAATCCAAGCCTGTCTGCCATGATTTCATGGTTGTCTGTGTAAAGTAGGTAATTTTTCTGTTTCTAGTCATTTATTATTACACTGAGTATTTTTTTTAGTCAGGTAGTTGTTTCTGCCCGCTATTGCTGCATGTTTGATTACTGCTCAGCCTCTCTTCATGTGGGTAATGCCATTTCCTAGATTGCTCTTTTATTGCCTATGGTAGGAAGGACAAATTGTGCATGTTTTGAGATGCAGAATAATTGTCTGCTCGAGGAGTTTATGAAAAAATTCAGTTTGCTGTCTCTGTTGGGAGTAACTTTTGGCTTTATATATACCAGAGTAGGTCAGACAAAGTGCATGTTCAAATCCTATGGAGTAATAAGAGCACAAATTGGGAGAAAAGTTTTGAAAAAGAATGAGGTGTTTAAAGAAAGACAGAGGAGGGAAAGGAGGAGGAGATGGTGTAGAACATAGTACATGATTGAAAAAATTAAATTGTGCTGCAACATCTAGATTTCATGGATGGGCCACTTGGTGAATAAGTAATTGCCTGTATGTTCACACTGAAAGGGGTATGGTCCATAGCTTGATGTCCAGGTGGAGACCTGGTGGTCATCAGGGGCTGTTGTTGGGACCAGCACTGTTAAACATCTCTGTCAGTGACATGGACAGTGGGATCAGAGCACTCCCAACAAATTTGCCGATGACACCAAGCTGTGTGGCGTACTGGACACGCTGGAGGGAGGGGTGTAATGTAGAGGGACCTTGACAGGCCTGAGAGGGGCCTTTGTGAACCTCATGAAGTTCAGCAGGGCCAAGTGCAAGGTCCTGCGCCTGCGTCAGAGCAATGCCAAGTACGAACACAAGCTGGGTGGCAAATCCGTTGAGTGCAGCTCTGGGGAGAAGGAATTGGGGTGTTGATGGATGCTCAACATGAATAGGCGGCTGGACTCACAGACCTACTGGGCTGCAAACCTCTCCTGTGCAGACAGCCTGAGAGTGCTGGGGCTGTTCAGCCTTACAGAAACCTTTCAGTACCTAAAGGGAGGGTGCAAGAGAGCTGCAGAGGGACTTTTCAAGGGCATGCAGTGATAGAACAAAGAGTAATGGCTATAAACTGAATGCAATTAGGTTTAAGATTTCATATTAGGAAGAAATTCTTTACTCTTAGGGTAGTGAGGCCCTGGCACATGTTGGCCAGAGAAACTGTCCCATCCTTGGAAATGTTCAAGGCCAGGTTGGATGGGGCTTTGAGACATCTGGTGTAGTGGAAGGTGTCCCTGTCCATGGGAGCAGGGTGTGAATGATTTGATCTTTTAGGTCCCTTCCAACACAAGCCATTCTGTGCTTCTGTTATCTGTCTTCTCTGCTTTTGAGTTGTCTTTCCATTCATGTTTCTTGCTAGGAAAAACAGATTCCAAAATTGACTGCTGTCACTTTTCATTTTATTCTACTTCTTCCTGGCAGAAAGAAAGAGAATAAAAGTTTGGTGCTTCAGGTTATTTATATCTCTTGTAACTTACATAATAGAAAGTATATGTCCTCTGGTGTTACTAGTACTTTCCATGTGCTTTCTATTCAAGGAGCTTTAAATGCTTTATGTTCTCTATGTGTGGGACAAGACTGGTTATGCATACTTGGAGATGCAGGATAATTGTCTACACAAGGAGTTAATGAAGTACAAAGTACAATTACTAAATTCATACCCTCAATTATTTTGCTATAGCTTTCCTAGGTACGCAAACCAGAAGAATTGCAGAGCTGTCCTGCACCTTCTGGATCAATACTATATCATGGACCATATGCAAAGAAACAGTCTGACCTTCTCTGTATGTAATGAAATGGTTTAATATCATCTCTTAGTCCTAGCACATAAGGAGTCAAATCTTCTGTAGGTTGGAATCACAGTGATTTTTAAAGTCGTGTTTCTGGTTTATGCTTCTGTTTTACAGGAAGAGTGGAAGAGAGGATACAGTTAATTGAGTATGAGGCATTTTTCTAACTTTCTTTATTTCAATTGCCCAAAATGATTTTTTAAGCATTATTTTATCATTGATGGCCTTTTTTTTTGCAATCAGCTTTCAGAGCATATGCTAAGATAAAGCCTAAACAAAGCTTTAAGATGGAATTGTGACTTAACTGGTCAGCAGTGTTTTGATTTCATCACTTTAATATCTCATCGTCTCCAGGGAATACAGATGTATTAAATTGAAAAATGGGATGATGATTTTATCAAACAAGCAGTCAGGTAATTGTGATGAGATACTTCAATGAATGGAACAGTTTTCCACACATGCAATGATTCTTCAGCATATTTCTACCATATGATTTAGAGAAGTATAAAAGTGTTTGTTGAACTAGCAAGGAAAAAGACCAATTTCTGGTATTGCAGGAAACATTTTTCTTACAAATAAATGATCTATACTGAGGTAGCAATTTGTCTGGCATTGAAGAAAACAAGCTGTTTTCAGGATTTTTTAGCAGTTGAAAAAAAATGTAAAGCTAAATGTCTTCATGCACTGTGTTCACAAACCCAGCATTAACAGTCCTACTTTTGTTTACTGCAGACAGATTTCAGGAGAGCATCCCTGTTCAGGAAAATATTGAAGTAGCAGCTGCTATGAAAAGAGATAGGTTTAAATGCAATTTAACTTCTATCTGAAAGTAAATGTTTGCATTTGCTACATGTAAGAATATTACTAGTTATGTCTGGTGCTTCTTTATTTATTGGTGGTGTTTGTTAATAGCCCTAACTAAAGTTAAAGTTAGGGCTATTAACAGTCAGTATACCTGAACAAGTATACTGTTCAGAGCTCCAGATGATTTCTCTCCTCATAACTTTTCTACACCTTATAAATGTTGTTATTATAAAATGCAACCCAAACACTGGGCAGGTAATAGAAGCATTTACTTCTTGGGTCAGAAAGGAAAGAAATGTGGTATGTGCACTAGAGCAATTATTGACATGTATGTTTTCAAATAATGATGCAATCTGAGGTACAAGGAAAATGGAGTTAATAAAGACAAAAACATAGATGCCTCTGCTTAGATGTCTTGAACTCAGTAGAAGATGCATTGGTTTTGTATCTTGATTTTTATTTAATTGAATAGTGGTTTTGATGTGTGACAGGTTGGGGTTTTTTATAGTGGAGGATATTTTCAACAAGCTATAGTTTTCAATGCAGATCTTACCAAATATTCTCTATAATTGTACCCTTCATAATTTATAAATACAGGTATTTAATTTTGGCAGTCAAAACTGGAATACAGCTTTGCAAAATTTCAAGGTAACATCAGCTTTTACTAACATTCTGTAATGTCTAACAATATTGTTACGATAAAAATATGTACAATGCAGAAGTTAACTGTACACAAGTAGCTCCTTGGCACCAGAACTAGGGGTTCTGTAGGGAGCATCCTGTCTATTCTGATTCTAGTAGATTTTGCTCCTAGTAGAGTTGCATTTTCGTGTATACATTTAACTATTTCTACCAGTAACTTTGCATGTACTGCTAATATTATTGCTCTCAGTGGTGCAGGTTATAATGATACAGGCCGTCCATACTTATCCTCAATGTAGTTCATTTTGCTGGGGTTTTATTTTATAAATAGGTGCAATGTGCACGTGCAGTGTAGGTTTTTCAATAATCCTTTAAAAGCTGCAGAAATAATTTTTCACTTTAAGCTTGCTAGCAGTCTACTTTTTTGAAGCAAAGAAGTAATGTATAATACCAATTGATTGTCTATAAACCTGAAAAAGTTGATGGTATGTCAATAAAATATAACATGTTAAGTAGTGCTCTTTGCCACATCAGTATCTTATTGGTAATGTGAAAAGGAAAAAAGCTCCAGAGACCAAACTGTGATGTTTGCTAAGACAGTCTGAAACTTATCAAGGAATGACATGACTTCAGAGCAGTCAGAATGTTCTCCAAGGTAACCCAAGAATAGCTACACTGTCTGTACCTCATGTACTGGATTTTTAGTTTTCTCTTGAGATAGCTGGCAATGTGCCATTGCAGCCTGATGCCAAAAGCAAATGGCTCATCATCCCTAAACACCCTTACATATCTGCCACAGAGGTGTGTAGTAATCTTTCAAAAACAGAAATCTTATCACAAGACTGAAACCTCTTTTTTTCAATTAGTTTGGTCACTGAAGTTTATCAGTCATCTTTATGCTGTCACAAGAATTTGTGATAAGCCTGTTTCACATGGATAGACCTAGTTTCGTGTGAAACTGGGGTGCAATGGTTTATTTTTTAGTCATTTCCTTTTTAACACTTTTGATTTAAAATTGTCCATGTGGTTAACAAGAAACCTGACATTTGCAAAACTGCTTGAGAAGGAATTGGTTTGTACCCCTACTGTAATGACACAGTGAGTTATAACATTCTTCATGTTAATTTGTTCTGGTTCCATAATAAAGTTAATTTGTTCTACTTCCATGGTTGATTATCTTTCTAGTATGAAGGAGGAAGGGCAATATGGTGAGAGAGAAGTTACAACTTTCCATGTCCTGGTTTAAACCCTCTATATTAAATACTGTCATTTATTGTCTCACAAAAAACCCTAACAATAGTTGTATAATCTTCAATATATCACACAGAATATTTAAGATTAATTTACTGGTGCTTACCACATACCTGTTTTGCTTGGGACTATTTCTGTGACAGAGCAGTCTGGAATGGATATGGACCCAAACCAAAGGAGACATGTTACTTCAGTTTTTTAAAATGCTAGCATCCTACTTTTTTTCCAGCATCTTGTTCTGTAAAAATTAAGTTTGCTTTTAATGCAGATGCAGTATTATCATATGATTCTAACAGTTGCACTCCTTCCTGTTTTGCAAGGAATGTGTGCTAGCTAGGTCAGGTGAGACAGAAGTGTTAACATGACCTTCTTATTGTGTATTAATTAACCAAGGTTTGAGTTTCAAATAGAGAACCCTCAGTTGACTTAATCTCGTGATACATAAATGTCAGAATCCAAGACAAATTCTTAAGTGTCCTAAGGCTTAGCCTGTGGTAGTAAGCTATAGCAGTAGGCCTTTTGTTTTGATTGTTTCAGTTTGTCTCCCTTTTGATTCTTTCTCACTAAAATAATGTTATAAGTTACTGGAATTTTTTGTAAACTTTCCCATAAATATGCTTACAGCTGAGGTAAATATGTATGGCCCCTGCTACTTCAAGGGATGTCTGTATCCCAAAATGTTAAAAATTGCAGAATCTTTAACAATAATGGAACTTCTATCTGATGATGTTACTCAGTTTCTGCAGAATCCCCCTTTAGGTGAGGAACCTCAGCTTAGCTTCAGTCCTGTATTTGAGTGCATCAATCTCCTCACATCAAAAACAGGGAGCAAATTGTTACACAAGGAAGATGGAAATATTTTTTGTGAATCTAAAGAATATAAACATCAAGATAGAGGTAGTTCTTGAAAAATACGTGTCCGGGTGAGGATTTGTGCTTGACAGCTTAATGATTACGTCAGGAGCTTGTAGTTCTTTTGAGGAGTTTTAAAATTCATCCTGCTCACATTAATACTGCTTGTTACTATATCTCATGATGTTCTAGGTGTTTATTGTTTAAAAGCTAACATTCACAAATTACACATCTAATAATTTATGCCTGATGCAGGTAGAAAGTAAAGACATTTTATAATGGAAATATGACAGAACTTTAACTGGAAAGGCTGTGCAGGGCATTAGTATAATTCATCACCTGTTCTGTACGTTTAGGATGTTTTCTAAAAATCCATTAAATATGATAGGAAGATGGATTGTGGTCTATTTCTGAATGACATTATAATCAGTACACATGGTAATTAAGATCAGCTTACAGAAGTGTTGTCTTCAGGGTCCATCAGTTGACTAGCAATTTGAAATAAACTGAGATGGGGATTTCAAAGGATTTCAAATGTTGTAGAAATACATACAGCATTTGGCAAATATTGTGCTGAACTTTGGATTTCTGTTAAAACATTTATCATGTCTTTAGAACATACTACAGTTCATAGCAATATTTCTGATGCCTAAATATGAACAAAGGGGCCTTAGATCTGAAAATCCAACATACACTTACAAAAACAGAAGGAAAAAGATTGCTGTTTAACTAATCATACTTCGTCTGTGAGATCCTTGTATTATTGTGTCTCAAGTGGACACCAAATGGCATAAAATTTAATGTTGTCATCATATTCTGCCGCTTTTAGTGTAGCTTGGCAAACGTGATAGATCATTTATCAGACCACAGCATGGCTGATCAATGACTCTGCAATTGTTATGCATTAAAGGAAATCCAGCCAAATTTGTGCATTAAGCATGTCACTGCTTTCTTGTTTCCAAAAATCTGTCTTAAATAAATTCAGATACCAAAAGCATTGAGAGTTACTTAACCAAATAGATAAAATAAATGTGGAGGTAATTCTGTGTGTATTGTATATGTGCTTTGCAGCCAGCCATCAAAAGATGGGAGTGTTCCTTTGTATTACATTTTATTTACATTCTTCACAAAATTTTAATGGACTGCTCACTGAAGCTTCTTTTGTTTTAAAAAGAAAATCCAGCAGATGAAAAGTGTAGTCTCCTTTAATATTCTTTCTGGCATATGTCATGGGAAAATAAATGAGCCTGGTATCATGCCCTGAAATTTTATTGACACTATTTTGAACCTGAAAGAGAAGCTTCAAATAATAAATTCCTTTGTAATCTGTAGTTTGAATACAGCAAACATTTGTCATTATATTGCTTCAGTTTTAGTTTCTTCCAGCAAGGCCCTATCATGAACTAGGACCCGGAGACAGAGCAACATGAAGCTGTTGCAATCCTGCTTTTAGAGGGGCATGGAATGAAAGCGTGAAAGTTCTGAGGATCAGGTACTACCAGGTGGTTCTGAGTTTAGGAAGTGTGACCAAGAAGCATCAATGTGTTCACAGCCAAAGGTGTTCAAAATTGCTTCCAAGCCCTTCATGAGGACAAGGTTTTAATTCCTCTTTAGTAGAGATTCAACTATTCACAGCTTAGTAGCCAGATAAGTATGTAAAAACACTGTGAGAGAGTTAAAAATGTGGAACAAGCCTGTGTGTGTAACTGGTCATTCCCTTTGTTAAACTAGGTTGTATCCTCTATCACCAGAAATTCATTTAAACATTTCACTTAGCAAAAATATAGCTTTTTCTTTTTTATGTTTTTAACTTAAAGCAGGACACGTGTAATATTTTTTTAAGTTCTTATACCTGTGATTTGTATTATGCACCATTTTCCTAGAAATTAGGAATACAATTTAAATGTGCAAAAGCAACATTTCATTTTTGGTGCTATTGGTTAAATAAAACTACTGTGAATGCATGGAATGCATAAAAATGCTTATCAAAACATGGATCATACTAACAGTCCAAACACACTGAAATTCCTTAATCTCTAGCTAGGGCAACATTCACAGTTCACTGCCTACCCATTGCCACAGGTACTGAAAGCTGAATGAATACCAAATAGTAAGACTTAAAACATGGCAAAACAGATCTTAAACTCCTGTTTACTTTCTAAACTATTTTCCATCACTTTTCAGTAAGTCCAGGAAGGAATGTGCAATATGAGGAAAGGGAAGCATTCCTTTATTCCCTTGTGTTTCCATTATATTTTCCTATTGCAAATGTTAATAAGGTGGTGCATGACATTCCTTAGCTATTCAAGAGTGGCACAGTGCATTTATTTTTATATATGGAGGAGGTTTTTTTGCGAGGAAGTTGTCAAGTAAAAAGTAGAAGTGTGTTTGTGTGCTCTTTAAAAACGTCTGGCCTGTAACTGTTGTTCTGTATATGCCAGAATATTACAACATAGTATAGATGCTTAAGATACAATACCTTTCCTTTTTTTGCTGGCACAAATACATACCCTGGTATTTGTGGGGGAACTTTCTTTCTTTTTCTCTTTCTTTCTTTCTTTCTTTCTTTCTTTCTTTCTTTCTTTCTTTCTTTCTTTCTTTCTTTCTTTCTTTCTTTCTTTCTTTCTTTCTTTCTTTCTTTCTTTCTTTCTTTCTCTTTCTTTCTTTCTTTCTTTCTTTCTTTCTTTCTTTCTTTCTTTCTTTTTTCTTTCTTCTTTCTTTCTTGTCTTTCCTTCTTTCCTTCTTCCTTTCTTTCATCTTTCCTTCTTTCCTTCTTCTTTTCCTTTCCCCTTTCCTTTCCTTTCCTTTCCTTTCCTTTCCTTTCCTTTCCTTTCCTTTCCTTTCCTTTCCTTTCCTTTCCTTTCCTTTCCTTTCCTTTCCTTTCCTTTCCTTTCCTTTCCCTTCCTTCCCCTTCCCTTTCCCTTTCCCTTTCCTTTCCTTTCCTTTCCTTTCCTTTCCTTTCCTTTCCTTTCCTTTCCTTTCCTTTCCTTTCCTTTCCTTTCCTTTCCTTTCCTTTCCTTTCCTTTCCTTCTCTCGTTCGTTCTTTCTCTCTTTCTCTCTCTCTCTCTCCCTTTCTCCCTTTCTCTTTTTCTCCCTTTCTCTCTTTCTCTCTTTCTCTCTTTCTCTCTTTCTCTCTTTCTCTCTCTCTTTCTCTCTTTCTCTCTTTCTTTCTCTTTTTCTTCTCCCTCCCCAGGCATACTTAAATGCAGATATTTAAATACCTCTCTCTTTTTTGCATCATTTTTCTTATGCTTTTTGAGTAAGTACATGATAAACAGTCTTCCGTATTTTACCTTGAAATATTCTGAAAAAAACACTGTTCAGTGTTTAGGGAGTGGTCACCCTGAGGATGTTGCTTGCTAAACCCATTGTCCATGTAGGTAGGATGGGTGACTAATTCCAGCCAGGCTTTTAATTGAGGAATCAAGTTTTCACAGATAAAAGCCTCATCTTTAAACTACATCCTGGGTTTCTTATGAGGCTGTGGCTTGCCTGATCATCAGTTTTAGGATACGCAAAAGTTGGCAGACTGCAGTGTGCATCCCACTTGGCAGAAAGATCTGACTTTTAAGGTTTTAAAAAAATCTTACTTTTGAGATACAAAGTGCAGTGTTGCAACATTTTGGAAAGTCCTGGTGCAGTACAGGAAGAAGCTATTGAAGGTCTTTATGACCCACATTGTGTTTGGTTCTTGGCAGTCAAATATTCCTCATTTATTAAATAGAAATTCAATATTATTATATTTTCTGGGCAATCTGTGGCTTTTTCTACCATTTTCCAAGATCCCAGCACTATTGCAGAACTTTCTGCAATATGTAGATATTACAGCATGAAGCATTTCACAGTATTTGGACAGCTGTTTCTAATCTAATGAGTTAGTACCTATCAGCTTTGTGACAAAATTGGTGTTAAGCTGATGTAACCCCTTCTTTAGGGCACCCCTCTGTAGGTCCCGGCAGGGATCTTACCCTCCTGTGCCCTGCAGAGCCTTGTTACATTTTTTAATGAATACCACTGGTCTTTTCACACTTCCACTGAGAATCTGTTGGCTGCCAAGATCTGTTTGAGTCCTGATTACTCTCCTTAGACCTGCTTGCAGTGCCACTCAACTAGGAAAAAAAGTCCTTTTCCTTACATT
The DNA here is from genome assembly GCF_008360975.1 of Lichenostomus cassidix. NCBI lineage: Eukaryota > Metazoa > Chordata > Aves > Passeriformes > Meliphagidae > Lichenostomus > Lichenostomus cassidix. The sequence continues at coordinate 8,883,355 of NC_139511.1, forward strand.
TTTTGTTGTGTTAGATTTTGGTAAAGGCTCCAGAGTAAATGCCAATTATCAATTCAATTTAATGCACTAGATTGCATAATAAAGCCATTCATGCCAAGATTATGCACCATCTAATGAGACATCTGTCTAATAAGTGAACTTTTCAGATTCTTTTGTTACATGGAACTGCCTATTTTGAACCCATTTTGACTATAGTCAGCAAGGGAACTGGAAAGTAATGAAAACTCATTCTTGGTGTCATTAACGTGCAAAAATATTTGTGGCTGGTTACAACCTTTCAAGCTGGAGTGTCAGTGGAATTAACTAATCTTGAGTGAGTACTTCAGAGGGATGTTTTTCAAAGTGCTTGGTGGTCATCAAACATACTTCATGGTGGCGACCTGGACTGGATAGTAACACTGGGAAAAGGGAGAGCTTCCTTCTTCTCTACACGTTTGCAAGGAATTTCTAATGCTACAATTTGGCCATAGTCTCAGTATATGCCATTTGAAAGTTTGCTAGAAGGTGCTAAAAAGACAAAAAGATGAGGGCTTGGGAGAGGGAGTGGAGGCTCTAATGGGATGGAGTGCACTGCTGGCAGCCTCATCATTACTCTGTCAAAGCATTTGACTTTGTAAAACAGTGATATAACGTATATGTCATTAGTAGTGACGCACCTTTAGCTTCCAAATTGAGTGTGTGCCATTTAGGTTTATTTCTATTGCTTGTTACTAGAGTTAATAGGTAAATGTTATTTTAAAAGATGCCCCTAAAATTTAATTAGTATCTCAAAGCTGTTTTAATCATGTTTATAAATGCTAAAATGTTATGAATCAAACAATTGAATGAATCATTCCATCATTGTGTAATTAAGACTGACTAAAAGTAAAATTAAATTTTAATGGCCCTCTTCTTTTTTTATTGAGGCCAATGGCAAGAGTCCCACTGACGTCAGAAAGTGCAGGATTAGGCCTTAATATGATCTGCCTTTTTTGTTAGTAACCTCAGTATAAGATGCTTTGTCTTTTTTTTAAGGATAAATGTTTAGCTGACTGTTTAGTCACTTATTCAAAGCTTGTAGATAGAAAAATTGTTTCTGAGGTGACATAAACATTTTTCTCAAAATCTGGCAGATCTTATAATTGTTTTCTCAACTCGGAAAACAGATAATTAAAATATTGATCCTGGTCCCTGAGGTTTGTATGTTTAACTATGTTACTAAAACAATAACTTTTGTAGTCTGTTTAGAAATACTTAGTGGGAACAGCATTAAAATTACCTGGCTCAGTTTGAGGTGCATCTACCTCTGTTCAGTGGCACATGGCAGCGTGACACTTAGTGCCATTGCAAAGCAGCAGGCTGGACTCACCTACTTTGGGCTCAGATCAGCTCTTTTAATTGTTTGAACAAGCTTGAATTGCCAAAACTGAAATCTCAGTAGCATGGCAAGTTGATAACCACAGCAGGGTGAAATTTCTCTCAAGGACATTAAGCATATCAGGTGAAAGCACTGGAGTAAACTGAGTAGTGGAATTGCTGTTGAGATTCTCCTGACTTTCAACACATGCTCTGACTCTGCATTTAATTGTGAATTAATTGATATTTTTCCAACTCCTGAAACACAAAAGACAAAAATAGGGGGCGTTTTGTTTAACTAGGTGAAAGAAAACAAGTCTGTTTGTTTTATGCTGTGTTGCTCTTGTACATTGGCTCCTCTAGGTATTTGTATGAAAACCAGAAAAAGGGAAGCTTCTGTCTGATATCCCAAAGCTGGATATCTCCCTCCTTTCTAAAGATTATTCACTGTTTTTCCCAGCTAAATAAATACATTCTTAGTGTATAAGCATTTTATAAAAATCGGATCCAACTAGCAAGAATTGAGAAAAATCATATGTTGCATATTACATGTATGGTAGTGGTCAAGTTATTATTTGAGGCTGTAAGTTCTGGTTTGAATTCTTGGCCTGAGTCAGGTGGACTTCAAAGTTGTGCTTTCTGTATTGTGGTGATTTCTTGAGTTATGGAATTAAGAGAGACGAGGAAAAGAAGAAAAAATAGAAAGCACCAGTTACTTTTTTGACAGCTTCATGTGGACAAAAAGCCAACAAAAGTCACTGACATGTTCACAAATGCTCTAGGGTGGCTGGAACTGTTTTTTCAAAAAGGTGTTCTATTTGTCAGAAAGTCTTGTCTCATATCTAAATAGAAGTATTTAACTCTTACAATTTTTTTAGTATAGACATTGCAGCTATAGCATATTTAAAGAGTGAATAATATCTTCTTCAAAATATTATTTTGCAATGGCTGAAACTGGAAGAAGAAAGAGGGTTGCTTTTGTTTTCTCTCTTTTTTTAAAGTTCTATGTCTGTGAGAGATTCCTTAAAATTAAATAAGAAAAAACACGGGGACAATTTGCCCATGAAGTATAATATTAGTGTTTGAAATAGTTCATATGTTTGTGTTAATGAATTTACATTTGAGATCAAAATATATGCTACAAATAGCTCTTGTTTTTTCAGAGGTCAGTAATGCAGGCAGTAAACTCACAGCCATAAGAAGTGTAGCTTAAAGAGAGGAGTGGTGAAGACAACTAGAATAGGAATGGTTTGTTCAGTTCATTATTCAATGTGCGTCTTATAGAAAACTGAAAAAAAACCCAGACATAAATGAAAATACATCTTTTCCAGTTCAGAATGAAAAAGAAATTTGAAAGAGCAGACGAACCTAGGTAATTTGTTTCATTGGACTAACACGTTTTACATATTGTGCATTTAGTAATGAGTAAAGTAGCTAGGCCAATAATAAACCAGTACAATGCAGACAAAAGAGAACACTGATTTAAGGTCATTGTGTCAAACACAGCAAAATACTCTGTTTATAGCATGTCAGGAATGGCTTTACAATTAGCACTAATTACTGGCAAAAAAATCAAAACACCAGCTTTAAGGAAGGACACTTTTCAGTGCAAGATCAAAGCCATGTCTCTACAGAATAGCAAAGCTGTTTAATTGCACTGAAGTGCTAATTGGATTTTGAGGTGCTTTCATGTGTTTCCCCAATTAGCCAGTCATCCCTGACCAAATCCACCTAAGAAGAGATTATGAGTTTTAAAACTCTTGTCTGCACAGTTGCAACTGGGGCTACCTGTGTAAAAGCAGTAGTGCTGTATTTTCATGTAAATTGAGGTCTTTCAGGTCATGTTACTAGGCTTGCAGGGATGAATAAATAAGAAGCAAAGCAACCCCACACTGTGTGGTAAACAATTACTTAGATACTCTGTCATCTTTGTATCAGTGCAAGAAAACAGAAAAGCTACAGCTAACCCCCCTTTTTTGGTACTTAGTTCATCAGTACACAGTGTTTAAAAAGAGATCTTTTGATGCCTGAGGAAAGACTTGTCTTCAGAGGCTTTATCTGTGCTCTGCATTTCTGTTAATTAGAAAGAATGATTTACTTTTAATATTTTTTTAGGGAAAATTTGCAGTCTTTTCCCAAGTTTTTTAATAATTCAATTTGTGGTTTTCGTATTTGTAAAAATTGCTGCAATGCTTTTTTCACTAACCTTATTTATGTCTTTTAATTAACATCCTACACATTTATAAAAGCACAAAAAGTCAAGATAGCACTGACAATTGATAAAACTCATACAGTTCCAGAGAAAGCTATTATTTGTCAGTATTTGAACTATGTCAAATACTCATAAACTGGAATCTCTCAAGGCAAAATGCAGAGGCACTCTTTCCCTAAGACAACTTTTTCTGTGTTCTTAAGAGTCTTACATCTTCTCCCTCCAAATGCTTAGACAACTTGCTGTCATCCAGTCATAACTCTAGTGGGATCCTGAGGAAGCAGGTACTTTTCATCCTGATAAAAGAGAGGTACAGAGCAGAGTTGCCTACATAGGATGGGATGTAGTGAAGCTCTACGAGAGTGTCCTCATGCATCTTTCAAGAACTCCAAAGTCCCATCAGAAATTGTTCACAAAAGTCCTATTGGGATTTTCCCTGATAGAGCAAAAGCACTTGTGCAAAAGGGACTCCACCCAGATGGGCAAGCCTCTTTCACGCATTGTGGTGGTGGAATTCATCACAGGGCCACTGTGCAAGTTACCTGACCCGAATTCTGAGCATTCACACTGTAAAGCTCTGCTCTTGTAGTCACCGTGTTGGGGATGGGTCCTGTGTTCCTCCTTGTGTGCCACAGAGACCCTGCATGAGTCCACTGGGTTTTGTGCTTCCTTAGAATGAATTTTTCTCATCAGTTAATTAATCATAACATTCTTGGACCCTTTGTGTGTGCAGTGGAGTAATTATGGGAAGGTGGGGTGAGGAGATCAGTAGTCTGGAGCATCTTTAGATGCAGGAAGGAACTTGGGTGCAAACCAACTGGGTGCTTACATCATCTGCATTTTGGGACCCTGTACAGAAAGGACTGAGGATGCATGGAATCAGAAGAGTAGGGACTGTCGTTATTCTGTAACCTGTGGATGAGAGGAAAATATTTGAGTTGGGTGACTAGTGTTCCACTTCTGTAATAAGTTTGTGCATTTTGCAGTGTGATTTATAACATTCTAAACATGCAATGTATATCAAACACGCACTGATACATTATCATGTGAATGCAGAATTTTTCTCTCAAACTATGAGATTTATTATTGCTGTTGTTGTAAGTAAACTTTTGGGTAGACTATTATTCTGATAGTTCTTTGAAAAGGAAGGACTCCATGGAGAAAACATCCTTGACATGTCCTCATGCTGTACACTTGACATTTTATTGTGATTAAGGTCTTCCACACCAGGCTCCCATAATTTAAAAGGCAATGTAAGCAGCTGGTCTGTCATGCTGATTTCAAGATACCTTTTTTTTCTTTCACAGCATTGCAGTAGAATATATTTTTGATTAGTCATTTGAATGTTTGCTTTACTTTAAGGGAACAAATAGTTCCCTTGAAGCCATTTACTTTAAAGTTTCTGAGTTTAGTCTGAATTTGAGAAACATTTACAGTTTTTAGAAGCTGTTAACTTCCCTTTGTAGGACCTATCTTCATTGCATCTTGACTGTGAGAAGACATGCAACAGAGAACTTCACTGCAATGAATTGTGTAAGACTATCATGCAGAACACATACTTGTACATGAAGTGTTCTTTATCTGTAGTTAATTTTTATTGCTCTCAAACAAAGAGCTACTGTGCTAATTAAAAGTGAGAATTTCAGGTCCTTAAGAACATCATTTGTGTACCAGACCAGACCAATAGGCCAATACATCTTGCATCTAAGAATATCTAAAATTGCATGCTTCACAAGAGTATAAAATGGAAATAACATATCTGTAGAGGAAGACTAATTCTAACCCCAGCCTGCTACCAGTCAGGCTATGGCATTTTCTAAGTTGTGACATGATGAAGTAAATGCTATATTGTAATGTTAACATACTCCAATTGTTTACCCAAGAATTTTTAATTTTGTGTTATTTACACATTTTGTATTTACAATGAAATTTAAATAATGTCACTGCTTGCTCTTTTGAAAGTACTTAACAAAGTATTTAGAGTATGCACTGCAGCTGTGTAAATGGTACTGTTACTAAATTTACCATTTCATTACTTTTTTATTTTATCAGCCTGAATTGCTTTTACCTTACATTAATAGGAAGCTTTGTTAGAATTATAGTCCTAGTTTTAGTACACTGTACTTTACTAACTGTGGCAGCATATTCTGTGCTTTTTCGTAATACAGTCTAGGATTCTTTTAGCTTTGAGATAAAATATTCTGCAAATATATGCACATCTGAATCTGACAGTGTGAACTGTACCCATGCCACATACTGTATGGATATTTTTATCCTTTTTAAAGGACTTACACAAAGATGAAGTATCATGAAAACAATAATTTCACTATAAGCTTTCAAAAAAAGGGCTTGTCCCACTTTGCTTTTATTTGCTGTTGAATTGTTTCTCTTTTAATAAACAGGTCTTGATTGGCTCAGTTTTTGGCCATTTTGCAGTTGAGACTGGCAACAGTTAAGGACCTGTATTTTAGTGAGTTGAGTTTTATTTGTTAAATAACTTAGATGCAGAATTGAAGAGTATCAGCATTAATAAGAGAGACTTTCAAATACAGCTGGGACAGTAGACATACATTTTACATTTAATGCTTATTCTCTCTTTCACATGTAAACAGTTGGCATTTTATTATTCCAGAATACATGCTTTGCACCACAGCTATTATGTCTACAAATGCATTGGAGTTTATTCACTGTTAGTGTCTGGGTTCAATCAGAAACTGTGTCCTTGTATGACCTTGGTCATTGGCATTTTCATCCTTCTTTGGTGTTCAAAAACATATTTTTAAAGGAAACTTGAAAAGCACCAGCTTAACAGCTTGTTTGGGAAAAAATTCTTTCTAAAGTCTATGAAAAAAAGTTAGCTCAATTTGCATTAAAAACCTGAAGTGTTCCACTCCTTTATGCTTTTCTCTTTCTCAAACGATCCAGTTTTTCAGAGTATTTATGTGACCATCATTACCGTATTGCTCTCAACACTTCAGATCCTGGCAGGGTCTCAGCATAGAGACATACAATGGAGGATAAGGATGCTTTGCAACTCGCAGGAGCAGCCTTTTTTTTGAAAGGCCCTGAGGATGAGCATCTACTTTTTTGTTTTAAGTTCCATGAGGTCATGGTCCTTTTCAGTTTTCTCCTCCCCATCCTATGTGCTAAAGGACTGGAAGTGATTGGAAGGCCAGGCCATTCTAAGCATTCCTTACACAGGTTTTTTTTTTTTTATTCTGAAGAAATTAAAGTTTACTATCACCTTTTTTACATACATACACACACACATATGTATGTATGTATATGTGTGTATATATATACACAAAAATAACTATTTTTAGTGCATTTTGAATCTAAATGTATCACAGAGTCATTGAATGGTTCGGATTGAAGGGACCTTGAAGACCACCCTCCCACCGTGGGACACTTTCCACTTCACCATGTTGTTCAGAGCTCCAGCCAGCCTTGCCTTGAGCACTTCCAGGGATGAGGCATCCACAGCTTCTCTGGGCAACCTGTGCCAGGGCCTCACCAGCTTCACCACCACCCTGGAATTTTCAAGCACTTCATATGACTCTTGAAGAGCATCTTTGTAAGTGTAGTTATAAAGGAAACTTAAGAGTACAGATCTGAATATTATCTTCAGAAAATTAAGCTCACTTTCCACAAAAGCCACAGATGATACTCTATCACTATGAGGCAAATTTTTTGTTTAATATAATAAATTAGAGTTTTCTGACGAGTTGGAGCATTTTTCATGGAGAAGGGCTGTTGGTGACACTTTCTAAAGTGCTGCAACATTTTACTAATTTAAAAAAGTCTGCCTCAGATCGATTGCGACCTTATCAATAGGATGGACTCATTCATCTCCTACACTGGCTGCTGTCGTGGTGCACACTAATGGCTTTCAGCTGCAGTTATTTCTTTTAGGGGATTCAACACTTTGTAATGCTTTCAAATGAGCTTAAGAAGAGCTGAAGCACTGTCGGTGGCTTGGTTCAAGACAATGCTTTTCACTATTACATTCCTCAGTTGTATTGTACAAATTGTGTCTTACTAAATCATAAATTACATGACAGTAAGTGTTTTCTTAGGGATGGGTAAGAAAAACATGGTAAGTTTCTACCTTTTTTTTCCTACTCAATAAGTAATGATATAAATAACATACTTCAAATAGTTTTCTAATTGTAGGGGATAGTGTGGTCCATAGCTGTGACTCTTCGGCGCTCTTCATCCAGTACCTGTTCTGAATTCCTTTGCAATTTGTCCACACCTTTGAGAATGATTTCTCCATGGGAAATATATGTTTCAGTTTAACCTTCCGAAAGATATTTTTTCAAGCATTTCAGCAGTTTTCAAGAATCAAATTAGGTTGTTTGGTTCACGAGAACCATTAATAAAATAATTTCATTGCGTAGCTATCATGACTTTGAAATTACATGAAGTTCAAAGTCAGGGTCATACTAATGTAATTGCTCTCCTTATACAAATTCATCCGCATGTGCCTAAATTGTAAACTTTAAAAAAATGGGTTTGCATATATTCCGAGAATACTTGTCAGAGATTGGCAGTGCTCGGTCTGTAGTGGGTATTATGTATTCCTTCTTCATCTAAATTACCTGTAAAAAAGGTCACAGGCCTTTAGGGACTCTCAGCTGCTCTTGTCAACTGTAAAGTAACCAGCTATTTGCCCAGCAGGGGAAGCCACCAAAGAAATCCTTCCTCTGCAGCTTGCTCTCCTCCATCCAGCAATCTCGATCCTGGAATGTCAAAATGAAGGAAATTATTAAGAACGAGGAGGAATGATCAGAGACATTCAGAGTGGAGGTCAAGGGAGAAGGCATGCAAACAAATGCTGGGAGAAAAGTAGAAAGTTTTTGTGGGAAACATTGGAGGAAGGTAAAAGCAAAGTAAAGGATAGGTGTTAGAGCTACAGAGAAAGCGGCAACAGTTTGAAAAGTTTGAAGGAGAAGAGGCAGAAGGTGTTGGGAGTCAACAATTAGGATCTGGTCCAGGAAATTGGGGAAAAACATGAGGTAGAAACATCAAGAAAAGAGCAGGGGGATGGAGATGAATATGCTCACTACTACAGCATATTCCTCCAGAATCCAGAGATTTTGTCTTAGTCTCAGAGCTTAGTCTCAAGGAGGAGAAACAGTATGTTGCATGTTTGTATGAGAGCCATTGATGGTAGTTGTGGTTTTTTTAATTTTATAATTCTACAGATCTTTAAAAAAAATAGAATAAAAGGGTATTTAACATTAAGATTCCAAGTGCTTATTAAGATCAATGCACCGGTGAGGAAAGTTCTGAATGATTAGTTGCCTGGTTATTTTGTGTGCAATGTGCCTACATTGCACGATAGGTTTTAAATATCTGTTGCATAATGCTTTTCATTCTCTCCTTTGAACAGGATGAATTGTGTGCTGGGGACACATTAGGGCTGCAATGAGGCTGTTGTCTGCAGTACATCTGCTTCTTTTATTGCGGAAGTTGGAAAATGTGTAGTGGATGAATTGGAGACTGTAGAAGAAAGCACAGTGTCATGCTAAGACAGCTGAATGCTCTGCCAGAGAGCTGAATTGCTGCATGCCTCTGCCAGAGGCTTCCTGTGTGGTGCTGGGCAAGGCATCTGCATCTTTACAGGCCCCTCTGTGTCCCAGTGTATTGACCTACTGTATTTAGGGTGCATAGGTGAAGTCAGGATGCTATCGTGAGGTATGGTGAAAACTTCTGTTGCCAGGCACTTCAGCATTATTTGATAGTTTCAACCCTCTGGCCATTTCTGGCTTTAATCTGCATCTCAGTTCCTCTGTGTAAAATTGTGATGATAATACCATTCATTCTAGCTCACAGTATAGTTATGGACATACCATCAGATCATAATTTTTGTAAAGAACAAAGACACAGTAGCTGTGTCACCATGTCCCTAGGTTGTAAGCATAAAAGGATATTGTGTGCAAAAATAACAGTACATTTTGAGTTTAGTAAGGAATGTTAAATTGATTCTCATTCAGTGGCAAGCAATCTATTCTGCACATTCAGTGTGACAGGGATTTGTTGGGATCTCGTGCTTAATTACCATGCTGTCATCATCACATGGAGTCATAAAGGATGAAATTAAGCAGCTAACCTAAGTACTACTTTTGCCTAACTTTTGGGTGTTTGGATTTACAGTGTTCTGTGTCACTCTGTGTTTGCTTGCATATTTTGATCTGTTTTGGCCCCCCGACAAACTTACTTATGTTTTAGGTTTTCAGCTAATTTCAGATAAGTCTCAGGTATTTTCATATCAATAAATTTCATTAAAATAATCTTCTGAGGAAAAGTTAGCATACCAGTAGTTGCCCCAATTCCAAAGTGTCCAAAATGCCAGATCTCAGTTTTTATTAGATGTTCAAAGATACAGGTAAAAATAGCTACTATGAACACTAATGGTTAGAGTGAATGCTGTATTAGATGTCAGAGTACCTCATCCTCAGTGAGCATTTCTATTCTTGTTGAGTTCTTTACTCATTGATGGCTTTTCTTTCCTATGTTGGTTCCTTTTATTTATAAAATATTAGAGATTTTTCTCCAAACTCTTCATGAAATGCAGTTAAAAAATCAATAACAACATAAGTCTTTTGGAAACCAAGCTGCATTAATTCATAAGATGCTGTCTCTAGTTCTTTGATTTTCTTTTATTTTTTCTTTTTCCATTTAATAAATGTGATTTTAAAGTAATTTGGGAAGTACTATGAAGCTTTTGTGGTAACAGGTTGTGTCCATGCAGGAGCTCATGGTTCTGTAGTGCACACTGTGACCTAAGGCCAGTAGATCATGCACATCCCAGCTGCAGTGTGGGACTCCTGAGGGGTTGGTCCGAGCCCAGCACCAAACTGTCCAGTCTCTCACCATGTCTGACAGTGCATTTGTGCCTTTTTCCTTCTAAAACAGAACTAAAAAGTTTCTATTTCCCAGACTCTAGAGAGCGGGATTCTGGGGCTGCATTAGGAGTATGTTTGGCAGAGTGTAATAACAAAATACGCAAACTTGCAGTGTCTGAAAGCATTTATTTTTGTTTATTGAAACAGTTTATTGAATTTGTTACTCACTGTGCAGGATATGCCTTCAGTACCTGTGGTAATGCTGTAACCATGATGCTGCTGTCCCCATTTACACTGAGCTGCACAGGAGTAGTCTTTAATCTGCCGTGTTACTGCACTATTTATCGCAGCACCACGAGTGACTGTAAAATCTCTAGCAGCAAACTGGGGAATCCACTTACTCTATGCATTGTTTAAAAACAGAACAAAAGGGTCCCTGTAGTCGTTACCCTTCAGAGCTTGTGCTTCCTATATAAAAGTGGAGGCCAGAGGTAGATAAAATGAAACTGGAAAATACAAAAAATCAATGAGGCAGTTGCGGTCAGCATGAAAGACAGCAGTCTCAGCATGCCAGTGGCATGACACTGATGGTAATTTTTGAGAATCTGTGATACTTACCATATTTAAACTCACAAAACTTACTAGAGTCTGGAGGATAAGAGATTTTAAGAGAAGGCTGATGTTTTTATTACATGGATTGCATGCAGTTTCTGTAGGTTGGTGCATATTTAAAGTTATTTGAGATTGTTTTTTCCCAAGTAGCTGTTCCTGAGGGATTATGTGTATGATACAGAATATGTTACACTAGTTGTTTTATTTTTTATAAATTATGGGGCCTTTCTTCCTGAGTTCTGAAAGTTTCCTGTGTGTTTTATAAATTGTCTCCCCCTTTACAGATTTCTGCCACTCATGCTCTTGGTAGACATTTTTGAGCATCTTTAGTTTAGACAGCCTTTTTTTTTTTAACAATGGGAAAAAATGTATGCTAATCCTAACACTTTAAAATATTTAGATTGTCCAGTTCCAATCTATCTTAATATTGTATCTGTTTCTGGTAAAAAAAATCTGTTTGGTTTCGCCAGACAGTAGAAATACTGAAGAGAAATAAACAACTTCAGAACTGTTCCCTCTGATAAAACCTTAATTATTGATGTTTCAGACACTCTTTCAAATCCAAGCACACCTGGATGTATGGAAACATATACTAGATATAAGAAATCCTTCTTATGTTAAGTCTTTCTTACAGGATTGTTGAAAAAAAAGTCAGTATAAGGAAGATAATTGCTTTTTTTGATTCTCAAAGAACATGAAAGAAATATAATGCCTGGGAAGGTGGAAAGATACAAAGATGATATGCTGAGTCTCATTGCTAGAGGAGATAGTGTGTGAGATTGAAAGCAAAATGAGATAAAATTGATCAGTGAATCTCAAAATCAAACCGAAACATTGACATACATTATTTTTAGGACAGAAAAATAAAAGTGACAAAAATACGTGACAGAGTCTGGGTAATTTTCTGGAATATCATGTCAGTACACAGAATAAGAAAACTGTATGCTTTCATAATTCAACCAATTTTAATCTTGATTTTCATATTTATTTTCATATTGATTTTTAAATTTTGGAATTATGTAAACAATTATAAGTAGTAGAGGTGCCTTGCAAAAGAATCCTTGCTTACTTACTTCCATATAAGCATAGTGTCATCACTGTGGGTGATGAGCGTCATTGAAAATAGAGGTGGCAGCCTTAGCAAAAGTGCAATGCTGGGCCTGGAGAACATGATTGAAAAAAGTGGGTGAGAATTCTCAAACACATTGCCCTGAGCCAGCAGTACAGTTTGTTTTGTGCCAGTGACCTCTGACTTGAAGCACAGGCAGTCTGGCATGACAGTATCGTCTGTGCTGCTTGCGACAAGGCAAAGGTCCTGATGGCTTCCTCTGCTCTTAACTGTGGCCTCAGAGCCAGTCCAGTCTTCAAATGGGTATGTTTGCTATAAATAAAAATGAGAGCAGTTTTGAAACTCATTGTTATAATTCAAACATTCCTGTATAAATTTATGACATCTGGAATTACTGCATGCTAATCAACTGGCGTGCTTTTACGTACATGTGATGATTGTCACAGATTATGACTCATGAATCACTGCTGTGCATGAAATATAGCTTACAATTACTCATTACTAATATTCTAATGATTTTCCAAGTGCTGTATATACTTACATGTGCACAATACAACATTAATTTTAAACTATAAAACTACTTGTACACTCCTAAGATCCTTGGCACAATCCTTGTCTCAAATTTAAGGAAAAGTGTTTGTTAAATGAATAAGACCCAGTGTAGTGTCTGAGGACAGCATCAAGAGAATTCTTGAGAGTGAACTAATTGCAAAATTGGCAAAAAAATTTTTACATATTGGAAATGCTAAGCATCTTGGATAAATTATATTTTTAGCATAATAGAAATGAATGTGAAGGACATACATCTATGTAAACATGTATGTGCATGTCTGTGGATGTATACACATATAAGTTATGTATATACATAAAGTTCTCAAAAGAATAGTTTTGTATTTGACAATGTTTGATGGTGATATTTTCTATTGACGAAATATTTAACAGTATCTCAGGGAAAAGGGCAGCTCCTATTGCAATAATCTTTAAACTTTCTTAGAACCTTGTGCAGTTTTATACTAATAAACAGCTTCAGCCATATAGAAATATCAGATGAAGTTAACATGTTCGTGTGTCTTTCTTTGTACAAATGTGATATATTCTGGAAGATAATTGAGATTTGTGTTCACACTGATCTCCCAAAATGATACTTTCTTATTTTTTACCAGACTTGATCAATTACTTCATGCCAAAGAGAATTACCTACCGCCCCATGCGAAAAGATGCAAAATGGATCTTTTGATGTGGTGTAGGTGCTGCCCTGCTGGGAGTGGTAGGAAGTTGTGTCCCAGCTAATGGGACCATAGAGCAGCATTACATACAGTTATGTTATCCACTGTGTTCCTTTATGTACACCTGCTTTTTCTTCTGGCTCAGGAAGCCATTTAGGTGGAAAGACAAGGAAGAATTAACCCAATTTTCTCCTTTTTGCACTTATGTGAACATCACAAGGGTAACAATCACTTAGCTTGAATACTGAAATTATTTCAAGATAGGAAAGAGCTGTTTCTGTGTACTTTACTACAGAGCCATTGTTTACTCTGGGCTAAAAAGACCAAGTTATATAAAATGGGGTATACATCCTCTGCAAGCTAATATTTTATGACACATGGAAGAATATTACTCCTTTGTGCATCACTTCAAAGATACTGAAAAGAAACTTTCAGATTAGTTATGTTTTTCTGTTCTGTTTGAGTGTTACAGTGCATGGATTTTTCTGAGGATCACTACTAATGAAGCATGGTTTCCTCTGGATTTGCATGTGTGGACTGAGCTCAGTTTGGGCCCCTGATGTCACACTGGAATTGTTTCCTCCATGTGAGCATTGATGAGTCCTCAGAAGAGAGTTTTCCAAAACCTCATGAGAAATTGGCAACTTTGAGACTCCTCCTGTGCCGCACTTGGCTGGAATCAAACAACAGGTCGTGTTGAAAGGGGGCATTGGGCTTTGCAGGTTGTGGTGGTTTGCAGAGATCAGGAGAAGGGAAATGTGGGCACAGAGACACAGGAAGGAGCTGCATGTGCTTTGTTTGCCCTGTGTTCTCTTGGGGCACCAGGTCAAAGACCCTGTGCTAGTTGTTGGCAAGGCTGGTGTTGGTCCTGCTGCCCCAAGTGACCCTGCTGACAGCATCTGTAGGTGCACTGTGCAGAGTGATGAAGCCTGGAATTTACCACAGAAAATTTCCTGCAGTGACATGATTAAATATGGAAATTAGTGTGTCATGGCAGTCTTTATATGCTGTAATCTGTTCTTTTGTTCTAGTAAATTAATTCTGTAGTCAGCTCTGCAAGTCAATTTACTTCTAGTTTTCAAAGATCCCGTTTTGGCATTTACATTGTGTTACACTGGTATTAAGAAGAAAGAACAATAATCAGAATTAAAATAGCTGAAACTTAAAATATTTTTTAAAAATTTAGGATTGAAATATTCAGGAACAGTGCAGATTAATGTGTTCAATTTGTTTTGTATGTTGGACTGTAAGAATATAAAACAGATGGCAGAAAAGGCTCTTACTAACTGTGATACTCCATAATTTCTCTCCTAGTAAACTCCAAGTTTGTTGTTTTTTCTGCACTAATTATTTTTATTTCTGAAATCACTATTTCAATTACATATCATGAGACATGTGGTACAAATGGATCATAGGCTATAAGTAAATTCAAAATCAGAGGTTAATACACTGTTGTACACAATTTTCTTTATGGCTGTATTTTATAGATAGAAATATTTTTTCAATCTTATTTTAGTAAAATACTGAGTTATTGTAAATGAGATTGGTAGTAATATTTTATCATTTATCTTTTCTAGTTCTCAAAACAAATAAAGCAGATGTCTGAAATCATAACATATTGTGTTAATATACTTCAGGGCTTTTCTGTGTAGTGATGAATTAGTGTATATAAACACACATGAATGTGGGAACTATAACTCAAATTAAATTCATCATCTGCTGCTGGCATAAACCAAGGGCAGAAGAAGATAAATAAAATCACGTTTCATATAGTGTTGGGTTATATAAATTTTGTTTCTATTTTTAGAGTTTAATTTTGCAGATTTCTTGCTATAAGTAGTCCCACTGAAGTATGTTATATTCATTGTGCAGAAAGATGCATATATATACAATGACATAAAGTAACTGAAGTTTGTGTAGTTGTTTAGATGTAGAACCTCTGCATGTGTGTTAATTGTGTTTACAAACACAACCTTAATTGGAAACTTGTATTTCATTTTGAGGAGAGTGGGTAAAAGTAAAAAGGCAGACATCAGTTACAAAGCAAAGTTACATTGTCCCTTAATACCCTGCAATTCTATTTTCATTTTCACCTTGTGTGACCACTAGAAAGGAAAGAACATACACTATCTGATAGCTAGATAGCTCTCTGTTTAGGATGATTGGTATTTTAGCCTGATGTGTTTTACTTGGATAAACAAGAGTATAAATCAACTGAAAAACAACTAGCTGACTTTTTTTAATCCACATTTCAATAGAGATTGTTTTAGTAATGCATAATAATTAGTTTATAAGAATTGTGTATTTTTAAGTAAGCCTGCATTTGCAAAAACTGAGATTACTGAGATTAAGCATCTTATGAAGTGCATACTAAATAACCTGCAGATAAACAGATTTTCTTTGTTCTCTGTGGGAACAAATCATGCAAGAAATAGTGACATAATACTGAAACAGCACAAAAAATACAAATGTTTATCGATAAAAAAGTCATGCTGTGAAAATGTTTTTACAAATGGCAGTAAAGAGCTTCTGATTAGACTCTTTCACTGGACAATGTTATTTTTTTTAATCAAAACCAGTGGATCAAAGTGTTTAGAAAGATCTTACGAAGTCAATACCAGCCTCATCAGTTTTTTCTTTTTGAGAATCTGTGATATTTACCATGCCTAGACTAGCAAATGTTACTAGAGACTGGAGGGCAAAAGATTTTAACAGAAGTCTGCCATTTTTTATTACACGTTGGTTTTGGGTTTGGTTAGCTGTTACAATTTGAGCCATGGCAAGAAAAATGTGGCATGAAAAAGACCATAAGCTTATTTTACTTTTCCATGAGGACATACTTCTCCCTCAGTAATATGGAAGTTCCTCTGCAATTGGATTTCAAGATGAGGGGTTGAGTCTTAGAGGCTCAGAAATAGCTCCGTGATGTCTGTTTCCTCAGGAATTTTATAAGCCAATGCTCTCTGCCGTTAGTAGCCTGCTCACTGTGCTGTTATATACCCAGAGTATGTCTCAGTCTCTAGAAAGCGACAGAGCTATATGGAGGTAGGACAGAGTAAGATAACATATAAATTTTATTCAATAGCATTCAATTGAGTACAGTTGTATTCATTGTGCTCTCTTTGCCAGTCTGAGTGTGAGGGTGGCATGGATTCCCTGGCCAAAATGTGAGCCTGCTCTCGTGGCTAACACTCCTGAGTGCTGTAAGCAGAGAGATGTGAAGGGGAGGGAGAGTGGATGGAGAGGGCAATCCTTATCCTGCCTGGTCCTGAGCTCCTCAGTTTTTCAGTTTTTCATGGCTTGAGACTGGCCCATTGCTCCAGAGTACCGGGATATTCAGAGTCCCCCAGTACTCCAGAGCAATGCTGTGGCTGCACCAAGATGCAGCGTACTGAATTGCCTTCAGTGGACTAAATTCAAGACTTAATGTTATTTAATCTGCTATTACATTAATAAATGCTCGCCTTGGTTCTTAGGAATAGAGGGGAAAAGTGTGCATAGTCAACACTGAAGTCAACAAATATTCCTCATTTTTTAAAACCTATTGCTGAAAACAGCAAAGAATGTGGAAGCACTTCTAATTGTAGCACTGTAGTTCAATATAACATTAAGTATTTTTGTGCTACTTAATGCCCAGAGGTATTTCAAATGCACAGTGAGAACAACAGTAAAAATACAAGGAAGTCTTCAAATTATGCAGGTTTAAAAGTGAAACATATGGCCATTTCCTAGAAGATATGTTACTAGTAATGTAGCATATGGGTGTCCATATGGAAAGGATCGCACTGCCAGTACTGTAGAGATTAAACTAATATATCACTACTAAGGAGATAGAAAAATGTGTCTTAGTCACTTGCTGATTATTAGTGTTGGTAATGCAATTTTTTGTTTTGTTTATTTTTTTAAAGCTGCAGGGTAGACAGATCAATTATTTGTAAAGGCATAGCTTATAAAATTGTAAAACATAGCTATAGTGTATTTGAATAAATTCATAAGCTGTATCTTATCCAACTTACTTCATTCCTGTAGCAGTACACTTACTGTACTCCACATCAAAACCCAAATCTGTTTACATTCATTAAAGTGATTCATGCTGCAGTGACTCAGTTATATTCCAAAGCTATATTTCTTAAGCCATTCATGAAGATCTTTCATTTATTCTGTCCTTTTCGCTGGGAGGGATTCAGTGGGGCATTTGTCTACTCCCCCATTTTCATATCTGGCAAATAACCAATCCTTTCACAAAATCTTTTTCTCTGCCTTATTTATTTCCTTCTTAGTTCACACTCAGACTGTACTTGTCTTCTTGCTATTTTCTGTTGGTAACATCTGAAGCAGGAAGATTTTCCTCTATATGGACTTGGGCCATAAGGAGAAAAAATCTAGGCTGCCCTGGCACTGCTCTGTGCCAGAAACATGAACACTTCCCAGCAGCATCTGGTCCATCTTTGAGTTTAAAAACTCCTGAGGGCTTAAATTTGTATTGTTATGTTATATTTGATCCATTGCAGACAGTAGGTGCTTCAAAAAGACGTGGTAGTCAGGTACAACACGTTCTTACGCATGCCTGGGATGGATATTCTCCAGTATAAACACTTCACTCAGTGACTAGTTTGCAGCTGGACTGATGTAAAGATTATTCATGTTCATTCCTACTTTTACTAAAAGCAACCATGGATGTTAGTGGTGGTGGCAAAATAAAGTTTGCAGCAGATACTTGTAGCACTTTCATCAAAGATCTGTATCAGATGCTTTTATTAGCCTTTTTAAGGTTGTCAGTAGTGGAAGTAATTTTAAAGTAAAGCCATTTTGGGAAAAAAACATTCATAGGCTTTAAGGTGTCCTTGAAGGTACTCTTGCAGGTGAGGCTAATAAAAGGTGTCATATTTGAGTCTGATGATGTTAGTTTGTGCCCAGTACAGAATACCTAAATGCCAAGCATTGTGCAGTGTGCGCTTCTTTTTCTAAAGCTGTGTAAATGGGTTATGCATTCATCTGAGGTGTAGATCTGCAGACTTTCTAGATAATACCTACATGTTGCAATTAAAACAATTAGGTTTTTGTGGCGTGGTAGCAAAATGCTCGCAAGTCATGCAAGACTTGCTCTCTGTGTGTGTCTTGCAGTGGTTCATATGAAGCCTACACTAAGATGAATGACAGTGTGAAATACAGCAATATTTATAATAAAGCAAAAATTTATTTTCTGGAAAAGAGTAACAATATGCTAAGCATATTTTGAGTTTGAAGTGATTAAAGCTCTCTAAATGATAACAATGTAAGATACAGTGTAAAAACAATTTTATGAAAGTATCTGAAATTACGATTCTCCTTTCTCCTTTTATAAAACCCCTTAGATGTTTAAACTTGCAAGCTTTTCATTACATATTGATTCATAAGCATCACTAGCAAGTGTCGTATTTTACTCGCATGGATTTTTTTAAAAATAAATTATATTCATAAAAATTACACTTTAGAAGTATGGCATGACTATGTTACTATGATTCCCATGTGTTACGACTATATGCAAATAACAGCAATTTTCATAGAAAATATATAAGCAATTGTTCAATTTGCTTATATTTGCCTTCTCTATTTAGTCAGATAGTGTGGGGTTCATCTCACCTTGTGCTAGCCATGAGCAAATAATCTGTATCTCCAACTACTGAGGAGCAAGTTGTGTCTACAAGGATGATTTGTCTTCTTCAGGCATCTCCAGAGGTACCCCTCTACTGAGCTGAGTACAGACAGTACAAATTAGACAAATTGCAAAGGTGAGATTTCTCACTTTACATGGCTAAAATTAGGTGAGAATAATCTGCTCTTAACGTCATTCTAAATTTTTTGTCTTTAAAGAGAGATTATGGCTTTATGTTGGCACACAATTCACAAAGCATTTAAGTGTGAAAAACACCTGATGACTTCATAAGCAAATAAACTGCTTTCTTTCAAACTTAATAATATCAGTAGTATTTGAGATAAAACTTAACCTTGCACTTAGTTGCCTGATAATTTGAAAACAGTTTACCAGGGTGAGCAAAGAATACTGGGTCAATTAGCTAAAGAAAGAGTTGCTTGATGAAATACCACTTAAAACAGTCTTTAAAATCACATTTTGAAATTGCAGATATATTTTCATGTATCCCAGTAAATCACCAAATCAATATACACTGCAATATTTTCACAGATGTCTTTTTTAAAGCACTGAAATTCAGCAATTCAGAATATTCCTTAAGAAATTTTAACTGCAACTGTTTCTTTCATTCTCCTAGAAGATTAGAGGCAATACAAGATCTAGTTCAGCTGGGAATGTATTATTAAATATCTCTAAATCTGTCAGTTTTATGCTTATGCAATTGTAAACTTAGTTGCACAATTGCTGTATGACTTGATGAGAAAGGTAGTTTTGGATTCTAAAAATTAGATCAGCAGAGACTAAGCAAGTTGTAATGGTGATGATCTCAGGTGTCAGGGGAGAGATTCAGACATATAATCCACGCAGAACATCTTAGCTGATTCATCTGGTGAGACTGGGGTCAGGAAGGGAAAAACATATTTGAACAGTTTTTTAGCCAGAATCATGAAATTGCAGTCAGAATGCCAGTAAACTTGAGGAAGGAGAAGAATAGCTGCAAAATCAGAAAGAAAAGGCAGAAAGTAGTCTGGTGGAAGTGTCACGTACAGCTGTGCCAGCTGCAGTGAGTTTAGATTACCATCTGCATCAGGATTAATGGGAATGAAACCCTGCAGCTACTGTCTGTATTCTAGTAGTTGTAAATTCTTTCAAACTCTTGAGCTAACAGCTAAGAATCATAAAGTCAGAAATGCATGTGGATTTGTGCAGCTGTCTTCAGTGGCTGTAGCTGCTGTGATCATCCCTGATTCTGCTCCCATGCCAAGCAGGGGCAATAAGTGTGCATGTGAGACATGGGGAGCACAGACAGAGCAGGACAC
The DNA here is from genome assembly GCF_008360975.1 of Lichenostomus cassidix. Lineage (NCBI taxonomy): Eukaryota > Metazoa > Chordata > Aves > Passeriformes > Meliphagidae > Lichenostomus > Lichenostomus cassidix. The sequence continues at coordinate 8,903,611 of NC_139511.1, forward strand.
TGTCACCTCTGGACTCTCCTTGCTCCCCAGCCAGGAGGTGTGGAGATACTGCCCCGCACCTCTCTGCAGATCCATGCCTCTTAAGAATACCAAGGCTGGGTTGGTATGAAAGTTTGCTTGAAAGAGTGCAGTGATGACTGTTTTGATGGGCAGGAGGAAATTGATCTTGATCCATTTTGCCACTGGTCATCCCTCTTTTGAGGCTCACTTTAAAACAGATGTGATGAGGCTACCACGTATACACACCAGGAAATTCCATGACTCACTGAATTGATATGAAAGAGGGAAACCATTTTTGAACACTGCGGCAGTATTTTTTATTTTTGTAATGTCTTAAACAGATATGCTTGTTTTCCTTCTGAGAGCAGACTTTTTCAAATGCCATGCTAGAATGGTACTTCTGTTATATTTCATTTTATACCCAGACCAAGTTTCCTCAGTCCTTAACTATACATTTGGGATTTTGTTTTGATTCCCCCCCCGCCCCCCCTTTTTTCTGCTGGTCCTGCAAAGTCTTCTGGCATCTGATTTTAGTCTTGATTCTACTGTGCCTCCTCCCAAATTATGGTTACATAGCCTATGTACCCTTTATCAGCTGAGGGGTACCCAGGTAGAAGCCAGGACAAATTTCAGTTGACTGCCTTGCTTCTCTGCCTTGAGGATTTAAATCTTGTCCATAGGAGATGTTACACTGTTTTAATTAAAATGTTTTTAAGTCAATATAGTTAAATCTGTTCAAAGTCCTTATACAGAAACACTTAAACCTGCTTAACCTTTGCTAGAATTGGTTTAGCTAACATTGATAAATTGCTGAAGTAAGCTAAATCAATTTAAGTGAGGTCTTAGCTGGGATAAGTGCATTTATATTAGATGTTTGCACCGGTTTAACTGGATTTAAAATCAATCAGTTTAGTTAAATCAATGCATTTTTCCTTGTATAGGCATGACCTTAGTTAAATAATTTTGTTGTGTGCAGCAGAAGTCTTGAAACAAAAAAAGCCCAACTTCCTGAAGTACATATTTTTGTTTCTAAGTAAATTGATGGAAGATTTTAGTACGTAGCTGAACTTATGATAGGTTTATTAATATCTTTAAACCATTTCTAAGATTTCTTGGTGGTTCTACTCAGGATGGGTTCTTTTTAGAGAAAGGAAACTAGTCATCTTCTTGGAACTGCGAGGTCTGGAATATCTGCCAGCTGACCTTGTAACTTCTGCATGTTTGAATCATGATAAGGTGCACAAAACAACAAATAAGTGGTAAATTAACTAACTTGTTCAGAATAAAAAATATGCTTCTGGAATGATTTTACTGAAGGAATCAGTTTTTTATTAAATAAAACCTCATTGTTCTTTAACTGTTATCAGTGTTTATCTGTTAACAGATTTACTGTTAGCAGCAATGTAATACATATAATAAGAAATCCTTGATCTTTTTAAATATAAATTCTGAACATTGGTCTAAAGAAAGTGATTGCTGAAATTAATGTTGAAAAATTTTCAAAGTTTCTGCATTCTGGTTCAGCATGAGTTGTTATAGAAAGACCCTGGGCACTAGAGTCCAAACCTCTAATGTCCTTCCATGTCTAAAAATAAATCTCAGATATCTGAGGAGTAAAAGCTGATGTCTGACGTGAATTTTGTTCCTTTGTGACATGTGTTAACTAAATGTTGCTCTACACCTTTCAACAATTAGAATTTTTTTTATTGTGCTTGGCTTAAAGTCACACTCTTTGTATTGGACAAAGAAAAGCTGAAATAGAAATCCAATTTTTTTTTTGTTTTTAAAGTACTTTGGGTAATAGCTGGGAAAATCGTATTCAGCTTTGCTTTGTAATCGAAAAGTCAAACAGTGTACAGTAAGCAGGGAAATAAATTTTTATTTTCTTATCTTCTATCCTCTAAGACTCAATTAACAAGCATCTAGCTGTATTTGGTTTTTGTTTTTTTCAGGGAAATGAAGTAGTTTTGATCTTTCAAGTCAAGAGGCTTGACTGCTTTCATTTTACATGCCAGAAAATTTAATTTAAATTGTGGTTTTAACAACAACAGTTATAATAGCTATGCCTTGCATAATATGATTATGTATTTTCCTGATCATCTGCCTACAGTACTTGTCAGTATTCCTGAACAAAGCTGGTCCTAGGCGCCTCTGATTACCCAGATAAAAAGGCAATAGGTCCTCTATGTCAGCTTTTAAAATACATTAGAATATACATTCTGTGTTTATTAAAAATGGTTTATCTCATTGAAGTTGTCAAAGATTGCACAATAAAACTTTAAATTCATTATCTTTTTTAAAAAAATAAAGAAGATGGGCAGTGTTTCCTCTGTGTTAGACAGAGGTTCCCAGGGAAAAGTAATAGTAATTATGGAGTAGTACAGCTCTTTGGAAACATCATTTCCAGGGGACCTTATGCAAGGGGGTTGGAATTTCACGTTTTGTTTTCTCATCTTATGAACTACCACCTGCAAGTGAAGCAAGACTTAAAATCTTTTATCAGGAGAAACACCAATCTCTTTATCACCTTAGAAGTAGTATACTATTTTCCTGATATAAAGGTTTTTTTCTTTATTTTTATAGTTTCAAAATAGATCTGTAATGCTGTCATATTGTAAGTCTTATGCCAAATTATTATCTTCCCTCAAATGTCTATTAGTTTAATTAAGTTTCCATTCTATAATTCTTCCTAATGGGCTCTGCATACTCTGCGGCACATGCTGGGTACTGGGCTTTTGCCCAGTAAAGCTTGAAATCTGACCTATTAAACAAATGATCCATCTGTCTTTGTGTTCAGCAGATGCACTTTGTCAGGATTTCTGTTTTCATATCGAAGTTCATGATGAGGAGTCTGCAGTATTTGTAATGCATTTGTGCTGAATTCTGTGCTCTGGGTTCTTTTGGTGCTGCCATGTTGAAATAGCCTTGAAAATGTTCCAGTGAAATTTTGCAGCTGCACATATATTCACAGCATGATTGAGAAAAAAATAAAGAGTGTGAGATCCTGGTCTCATCCAGTTTGATCACAGACATGCAGTTAGCATCTGATTCTTAACTTCTGATGTCGATTTCTGCAGTTTGTTGTTTTGAGGAGTAGTTTGAGATCGTGGCACACTCCTGGCATGTTTGTCGCAGGTATTTTCCCAGCTGTTTAAATCAGCTTTCCCCAACTATTCACTGTATCTGTGTGGATGTTCACATACAGCTCAGGACTCTCACTATGAGCCTGTCTTATTCTGTCTACTTGCACTTAACAGGCAGTCAGAATTTTGTTTTATGTATACTATATATTTTCAGGGTTGAAGGCAGACCATTTAGATATGCATGTGCTTGAAACTGTTAAAACTGTTGGTAATTGATGTATTGTTTTGGTGAGGACTTCCATGACATGAAGTATTTTAGATACACAAAATTGGTGCATGTAAGAGTTAGCAGTGATAAAGTGTTTCACACACAATCCCTGAATCCCTTTCTTTCTAAAAAATGAAATGGAAAAATAACTTGCTTGGGTACAGTGTACCCAAACTGGTTGTTGTGTCTTTTAAGTCCTCAGAGTGCTCAATATTGATAGTCGGGCTTCTTTTTACTGTTGATACGGCAAAATTCAGGGACCATATACAGAGAGAAACAGAGGGGAAAAGATTTTCCCTTTCACTGACAATATTTTTTTCCCTCTATTAAATGACCGGTGGATATATAAACCATAAAAGACTGCATTTAACAAAGCAAAGTTTGAGTTATATCTAAAGATATGCTGGAAGTTCAGTATGTAATTGTAGATATTTGCCGAATAAAGTGTTTTTTTGTAGAAATCAGTATGCAACTAACTGAAATGTAAAAGCACTCATTTAGACCCAAGAAAATATTGATCTCTGTTCTCTTTGTAAGAGGTATTTCTAGATCAACAGTAAGCCTGTTAAAAGGAAAGAGATCCTTTTTCTGAAAGCATGAGCTGTCCATCCAGCTGCCGTCAACTTGTGTTAATGCCTCTGACCAGAAAAACTGCAGTGATTTTTTAAGGCTTTTGACCTAAGTTCATTTTTGAAAATAACATTTATTGAAGGAATAAAATTGCTCTTCATTTAAAGACAGTGCCTGTGTCTACAGTTAAAACACAATTTTTTTGCTATTGTTTAGAAAAGAGATCTCTACTAAAAATTAAATCAACTTCCTGCTTGACAAATCAAATCATAAACTAAAACGATTTTACATAAATACAGCATTAAAAAGTTTTAGAGCCCTGAGTGGAACGGATTGCTACTGTATACTCACTTCACTGCAAAACTAGTCAAAGGTTCACTGAAAAGCTGGTCAAAGGATTCAGTTTCATTTCCCTTTTTAATCTTGGTAAAAGCTATTCCTGAGAGTTTGAACACGCACCATAGGCATCCTATTTTCCTATTATTCGCCTCTACATGCTTCTTCTCTTCACGAGACTTTATGATACAACCAGGTTTCCTACACCAGTGGTCAAAGAGAAACAATATATTCTCACACTGATTATTATTTAGAATCTCTTTTGTTATGGATGAGAGTATGTCCGAGGCTGCTTTTCCCAGGACAACGCTAATGTTTTTAAATGGCCCCTGCAGACAACCAGAACTTCACTGAGAGTGACACATGCAGCCCTGAAATACTTTCTTTTCTGCACTTAAATGCCAAAGAAGGTCAGGGAAAAAAAACTAGGTGAAAAAAGTGTAACTCATGCTGATGTGTGGGAAGAGTGGTAGTGCTTGCAGAACCACTGCTCAGCTTTGAATTAAAAAATGTGTTTAATGATTCCTCTCTTCCCTTTCTGGCACTCCGCAGCAAAACTTGGAGTGGCTATACGTTTATTCTAACGATGCAGAAATTATTAAAGAAAGGCATTAAAAACATTGAACATTTTATAATAATGCCCTGTAACTAATGTCAATTCAATTTGATGCTATGTTTGTATTGCATACGGAGAAAGCAGCATGTCAAAAGACTAAATAAACTAGGGGGAAACCATCAGGAGATGCTTTGTTCTTTTCCCTGTCACAGATTTCATTAAGTTTTAGGATTTACAGTTAGTTTAGCTTGTTCTATTTTCCTATCTGATAAAAACATCTTTTCTACAATGGCTTTTAAATGGTATATTTTACCTGTGATACCAGTGCTCCAGGCCACCGTTTAGTCAAGAACATTTTGCTCTAATAACGTGTTTGCATTGGAATAGTGCTCCACAGCCCTTACCATCACTGAAATCTCATTTTGGTGCATCACAAGGAAATGTTCCCAGGTAGTCAAATGCTTTGGCAGTGCAACACAGCACATGATTTGCAGACTCCTGTCAGCTGCTGTAGTGCAAATATTAAATTTAGATATGGGTTCACTTGTTTCTGGTTTTTGTGAGGGAATTGACAGTGGAAAAAAATGCTGGAAACGGGAGAGTCGTGGAAATTTGCTATAGGATTAGTTATGTGCATAAAGACTTTCAAGTCTGCTAGGTTCTCAGGCCTTTATATTTTATCATTAAAAATAGGGATAAGTCTTTTTATGTAAAGAGTATCACCAGTGGCTCCTAGCTTTAGGGACAATATATTATTCCAGATGCACTGCATATATTGCAGGAAGAAACTTTTCTAAACTCCTCAGGTAACCTTGAAAAGCAGTGAGGTTTTTGAAGAAGGGTTAAAACAAATGCACTATACAAAACCTTGTGGATTTATTGGGTCCTTTGATAATGGGGAAAATCAACTTCAAAATTACATTTGTTATTTCTCTTTTTTAATATTTTCAGGCAGTAGTTGTATTTGCTGGTATAGCTAGTATTTACTGGAATAGCAAGTATCCAGATTAAGTTCATATTCTTTCCCTAGCTAAAAAATAGTTCTTAAATTGTGTAAAATCACATTCAGTTTGTCCTCTTAGCAAGAAAAAAAAAATATCCATGAATATCCCAAATTAATCAGATGCAGGTTTTTCTATTGTTTTTGGAAGCAGACTTCCAAAATTTTTCTAGTCAAAATAAAGAGGACCTGATCCCATTCTTTTCCAAAAAAATCCATGGCAACTTTATAGCTGACTTTATAGCTGACTGTTGGAGAGGTATTGACCCCGAACACAGCACTATTTTTGTAAAGTGATTTTCAGAACTCCACGCAATAGTTCATCAATTGAGGAAAAAGCCTATAATCAAAACCTATGCACATACACAAGAGGGAAATCAGCTTCATCCTGATTCTTTGACATTTTCTTGCTTTTGAGTAGATATAAATAAAAGTGTGTGTGTCAGCTTTTTGGTAGTCACCCTGCAATCAGCTGGCCTAAAGAGACATTTCACAAGTTACATTTTTCTTCTTTTTTTGTTTTATTCATTGAACATTACACTTGATCTTTTTGTTTCACTTTGTTTCTGTCTCTATCTACACATATTCATAAAATACGAAGGATGAAAGAGCAGAAACGTAATTAGCAAAGAGACAAGTTAACAAAAGAAATTGTTTAAATTGATTGTAAATTATTATACTTATTCATCTAATGCAACTGTTCGACAATATCTTCCAAATTTGCAGTAGAGCAGTCAGATCAAAAAATAATTTAAAAAAATTATTTAATTAGATCATGATTTTTCTAATCTGTGAAAGCTGTTTTATAAAGGACATACCCATCCTTCACAATTTTGTTTGAATAGCTTAGTTTGATTTAATCTACATGTATTTTGCATTCAGATTTTTAGTTCTTCAATAAGGAGAATACTTATTTCAGCATTTTTCTGAATTACAAAAGAAATGCATTGTAAAAAACAAACATGAAAAAACTGCACGTGATTTACAGTCAGAAAAATACTACTTCTAAGGAAAAAATCAGTATAATACTTTTTACTATGTTTCATAATAAACTATACGTTTTCCCTTTTTATTCTTCAATTATGGAGATACTAAAGCTTTTTAATTTTAAAGTGCAATGTGAAATCTAAGATTTTAGCCTTTTATATAGGAAGATCTTGAAAAGCAGTGAGTTCCAGGAAGAAATAAGCAGTTTGTGCTCTTGCAAAAGTTCACACCCCAACTTGGTTTTAAACAAGCTACTATTTTTCATACATAGTCTCCATTAGCTTCTCTATTGGTCTGCTTCCTGTTCTTGATTCACCCGAGTTGCCAGATTTCCAAGTAAACAAGTCCATATGCAATCTGTTCTACTGCAAGGTGTGAGGATAAACTCTTTCTTGCCCAAGAACCCTTTTTGCTTTTATTTCCACTGTCGTTTTGGAGATCATTCGAATGAAACTGGCTGTGAGCAAGCATGTATACATACCTGTAAACCTTTACATCTGGTCAAGTATTAAAGTATTTCTTCTAAGTTATGGTGTCTGACTTGACACTGCCCTGAAAACTGGATCACACTTTTCAAGAAATCTACAAAGTTATCTCAGATTTTATCTTCTGTAACTTTTTTTTTTCTGTTCCATTATTTGTTTGTCATAGTCCTCCTCAAGTTATTTGCCCAAGCTTTCAAATTTTCCTGGTTTAGGATTTTGTAGCGATCAGATACACATAAAACAGAGTGAGCATAAAACAGAGCTTTTAATGACACTGGTTGGTCGGGAAAAGAAATGTTGGTTTATATGTATATTCTACTTGTCAGTAATGAGCAATTGTGGCTAGCACAGTTTTTCCCATGGGAAGTTTTCTTGTGTTTTTGTAAATAAAGATAAAGTTTGGATGTTTTGGAACAGTGTCCCAGAACTTGGACAGTGCAGGCCTGGCCAATCAGGCCTGGGGGACGGCTTCTGACTGACCAATCTGGGTGACTTTTGAGAACTCTATAAATGTGATGAAATCAAAACAATAAAGGTCATTCCTTCTTGCCACTGAGAACTGATGCATTCATTACTCTGCTAGCTGCTCAACAGCGACAAGCAATATTCTACAGTTTCTCCTGTGAATGGGGAAAACTTTATTTCTGAGATAGGTCTTTAGAGAAATAGAGTATTTAAAGTAATTTAGTGGAGCCATAAAATGGTCCAGGTCCTTGGTAATGAAAATCAGCATAGTGCCTTTGAAGTAAATGAAACTTCAGGTTATGACAGGCTGGATCCTCCCCAATGACTGATAATGCCTATTATATGTTCTTTTTCTGCCATACTAAGATACTGTTTTCAGTGCATCTGGGAATGGACTATAGGTGTGACTGAGAACAAAAATATTTATCAGATATGAAAAATTTCTCATGTTTTCTTGAAGCAAACTTCTCCTTGATTCAAACTGTTCCTGCTAGCCTGTAATGTTGAAAGCAACCGTTCTTAGAGATTATTTTGTAGAATACAATTTCTTTTTCTTTAGGAATGACCTTCAGTTGTTGCTGACAGCTGAAGCCATTGTCTGTCTACATGCATAGATTTTCTTTTAGAAAATTTAATATCAAAGCTAGGAGAATTCTAAGTTTTGTCTCCCAAAGATAATGCATAGAAAAGAATGGCTTTACACACAAATGCACAATACTTACACTAGGATATTGCTAGAAGTTCCTGAATCCCGGGGGAACATTGAAACTAAACTCTGTCAGTTCCGGTTGACCACATCCAAGATTTTTGCTGCTGCAGGCGTTTAACCAAACAAAAATGGCCGCTATTATCTCTGTCAAGCTGCATGGAGAGAACAGCTTTTTGTGAAATTATCTGAAAGGGTCCTTAATGTGCTTATTGAACACAGTAATTTCTTGATAGTATATTATTTTGATATATATATATATATATATATATATATATATTGATATATATCTAATATATATCAAGATATACATGTCGATATATACATTATAGCATCATTTTTTTTATTGTATGTTATGCAAACTGAGGGTGGATGCCTGTGGTTTAGCTGACAGGTTGCTGCAATGGGAGTTGTACTTGTGGCACTGTCACTCCAGTGACCAGCATCTTGCTTCTGTGGCACATCTCCTGTATGGTAGTTCAATTTGAGCTGTTAATTTACTTCAGAACTGAAGTATTTTCCACAAGGCAGAGAAGGAGCATTTAAAAAAAAAAAAGAGTTTATTTGGCATTTATTAAAAAGTTTATTTGGCATTTATTAAATGTTTTTAAAAAGGAAACACATCTTGTTTTCATTATGAAACATCATTTCATTGAGGTGAAAGGTGTTAAAATATTATTTTTTTTTTCCGTTGACTTGTTAACTCTCTAGTATTTGGTCTAACTAGTTTGGGGACAAATACATTTTGAAAAACAGACAACCAAGACAAATGTGATTATCTATGTTCACCAGCATATTTTGATGTCCTAATATTGTTGTTAGCCCACTTTTGCTGTGATTATGTGTAAAGTTTATGTGAGTGTAGCTCACACAGATGAAATATTCAGCTCAGTGAATGTTCAGCTAAAATATTCAGCTCACTAGCTGAAATATTTCAGAGGTCAAAATGGATACATTAGTCTATACATCTTACAGTCCCTGTAGAAACAGTTTGCAAATGGTTACATAGGTGAAGTTTGCCTTCTATCTGAACTTTCTGAATCTATTGGTGGTGACTGTATATTCTAGGTAGATTAGCATCATCTAAGAGCTTACTGAAAATACAGAAAATTGGTAAACAATGTGAATCCTGTGCTCAGGCCCTGTGGACCAGGAGCCTGAAGTACTGTAGATTCCTACAGTGCACAAAAAAAAAATCCCTTCTGGTTGTTTTGACACAAGGAACTGGTACCATTCCCAGTGAATCTGTGCAGCTATTTCCACAGCTTTAAAATCGCAGCAAAATTTTCTAGCACTGACATTATGCTTTGGAGGTCTGTTACACATTTAGACACTTGGAGCATTAAATGTGCCTCATCAACAGGTTTACTGCCCTGTGAGGTGCTCATTTAAGGTGACTGGATTGTATAGGTGGCATTGGTCTGACCTGGTGAGAAGTTCACTTGATTTAGAATGAGTTACTCTGTGCATATAATTTCTGAAAATGATCTCTGAAATCTTGCAATGTAGAATATCTGTTCGTTTAAGAAATTGTTAACAGTACTCATGAAAGACATTTTTAGCTCCATGACTGTTTTCTAAAAATAGGGAGCAAACCCATTAATGTAAGTCTTAAATATGTGAAGTTTCTTCACTTCCAAAAGGGCTTGACATCTTTGAGATATTTAGAGCAAACAAGAGGTAACAGACCTAAATCTATGTAATTTTTCTACTGATGCCTAAATATTGATTAACATAGTAAAGTAACTATTCTACAGCTAATGCAGTCCCTTCTTCCAGGTCTTTAATTGTTGTACTTTAGTCAGTGAGGGAGATGAGGGATACATTTTGGTTTATAATGGAATCCAAACAATTAAAGTCAAGATTGCATTTTTCAATGAGATCAAAATAGAAATTTCTTTCTAATTCAGGTGTCTAATGGAGATGTGGAAGAGGGCTGCCTACATAAATACCGAGTTAGACTATGTAAAAGTGCTAATTTTCAGAAAAAGCAATTAGTTTAAAAGAAGCGCCAAAGGAATTGATTTTGTAGCAGGTGATACTTAATATTTGCTGGTAAGGCATTCTGTATATGATTTTTTTTTATTAGTTTTCTGCTTTGAAATGGTTAAATGGAAATAAACAGGCAGTAATTATGTTTGCTGAGGAGGCTTAAAAATTTTTCTCAGCTTTGGTCTCCACCCTGTTAGCTCGTGTCTTCATCTGTTGAATTGAGAGTATATTAAGGCAATGTGCCCTTCTTGAAGCTATGTCTCAAACCTGGTGTAAAATTCTGACTAGCTTATTGCTGTCTGCTCCACTTCTTAGCAAAACATTTCTATATATGCTCCAGAGCAGGGTCAAGCTTTTAGTTAGCTTTTAAATGCATTCACGATGTTAATTTTACTGTAAGACCTTGTATGAATTTGTTTCAGATAATTTCTCTGGGCATGTCCAGGCCTAAAAGTTAATTTTAGTTCAGCAGCTAACTTGCCACAACCAGAATAGACAAAGATATTACAGTATCTCATTCTAAAAGATTGATGATTTCATTCAGTGTCTCAGAATTCTGGACTTTAATCTCCCAATGAGCCATTGAGTGTCTGTCTTTGTAAATGTAAAGTTCACATTTTTATCTTTCTATTAAATATTTTTTAAGAAGGAGTGGGTGTCTGTGGAAGGCATGGGGACAAGGGAGTGACTTTCTTTGAAATGTTTAGAAATTTTCAACCAAGTGATGAAGCAAATGATTCTTTGGGTGCATTGTTAATCTTTTGAAAATATCCATGTGCATTTCATTTGTACATTTACACATGTGTGTATTTAATAATCCTTGCTTTTATTTAGAATTTAACATTTTTTATATGTATAATGTTGTGTATTTGCCATTTTAAATGTGACAGTATGCATTTTGCTTTTAAAAATAACTACATCCATATAAATTATACATCAGTGCAGCAATTTATTCATACTAGTGCTGTTCAGCCTTCCTAGAGTTGTGGATCTCGATAAATTTCATAATGGAAATACGGATGTTGTACAAATATGTGTAGATCACTGTATGCCATAGTTAAGTCTTCTGTGAAGCCTTCAGAAGTATTTCAGATTCCTACAGTCCACAAAAAACTATTTGAAACTTACTGCATTATACCAATAAAAAGCTAATCTATGTTCATTCTCTCTTAACCAAGTCATGCGGTCATAAGTTGAGTGGTATTATAGAAATACAGATTAATTTGTTGTTGCACTTGTGGAGAAAAAAAAAGTTTCCAGTCTAAGCATTTTTTAGCAGATTTACAGTGTTAATTCTGTTGAAACTCTCAGTCATCATACCTCTACTATTTTCTGTATGTGTTATGATGTTACTTATTGCTATTAGAAAGATAAAGGGAAATTTTACCTAGTTTAACTCAGATTTCTTTTCTTCAATTGCTTTGTCCAAAATTGCAAACAAGACATAATTTGGTACATAACAAGATATATATTTGAACATGACTGGATGAATTAAACAACTGTCTGTTGCTTTTTGTATGATTTATCAACCCTTACAGGGGCCATCTGTTTATGACATAGTTGTGACTTGTCTCCTTCTAATTCATCTACCTTTCTTAAAATTTTCAACTATAATTTTTGCTGAGAAAACAACATTTATTTTGGCTTTTTTAGCTTCTTTAGGTGGGAGCAGGAGATAAGATTACTTTTATTTATATAGGCATCCCAGAAAGGGATTATTTATTTAAAACAATGTTATTTTCAAGGAAAATAAAATGAATTCTTAGACAAAAATGGACCGTGTTAATTAGCGGTGTACCTGTAATTACAGTTTGAGACTAAATTCCTAACTTAAGATCTTAATTAAACGTTTCCATTAAAGGAGTATGGAATACATTAATAGTGTGTGATAATGCCATTCTCCAGCATAATCAGTTAGAAAAACACTCAGTTTCAAAAAAATAATCAAGAAGATGCATAAGCTTGGGCTTCTTTCACTGAAACAGTTACATGAAAGTTAAGTGTCTTCTTCCTAGCTTGCACTAAAGTTTGGAAGATTGAAGAAGAGGTCTTGCAGTTTGGGGATTTCATTTCTTGGAATTTTAGTCTTCTTAGAAACTTTGGGAATTAATTTGGCATAAAGTCTGTGGAACCTGGACAACAGAAGAGCAGAAAAACTGTGATGTATCCAAACCTTGCAGCTACCTCTCTTCTTTTCTCTTTTTCTTACTTTCCTTGTCATGGACCTGTCATCCCTTGAATAGGAATAGGCTGGTAACAAGAGAGTAAAAAGTCCACAGCTTTCTTCTGCTTACAGCATTTTGATGGCAAAAAATGTTAAGGGGTAAATGAAGGTTGTCAGCCATAGTAGAGGTAGTGTCTCCCACCACCAGTGAAAGTTACAGGTGATGTTCATGTATGCAACTTCTTCTGTCTGTTACTAGTTTTTTGGTTTTTCCCCTCCCTTGATAAGGCTTACTGTAATTCAGTTGCTTGAATTTTTTCATGTTGCCATGTTGTTGAGTGCAATGAAAGAGGATTATGGCTTTTGTTCAGGTTACAGTTCTTAGAAGTACTTCACACACCTCTGAAATATATGTAATGCTAGCTTCCCAACAGCATTTTACTCATTTCCTGTGTGGTTCTGCAACTTGACAAATCTGTGGACATAATTTGTTTGGTGAAGTAAGTTAAAGTTTACATGTGTGAATAATTTCTAATTATCCTAATATTACTGTCATTTACATTGGAAATAAATCAGTAGTTAATAGTATAAGCTCATTCTTCTTTTGGGTTTGAGTCCGTGTTGAATTTTACTGTTCAATTTACACAGAAATCATTTAGTTTCCATAATTACTTATTAGAGTAGGAGTTATGATGTTCTTGAGCATGACTCCGAGCAACAAATGGGCTGAAAGAAAAAAGGAAAGTAACAGACAGAACTGACAGAAAATATTTTAAATTTGGGGCTTCAGAAGGCCGGAAGAAGAGTTACCACATGTTGACTTAACAGAAGATTCAGTTATCTAGCAGTGTCCTGACTAATGTTCTGGCTAATAATAGATGTTACAGGGTAGGTTCTATGCAGCATCATATTTTTTTGAACAACCAAAGAAGTTTTAAGTGCAAGGGATAGAGGTCTACAGCAGTAAGCACAGAGTTCTGGCACAAGTACAGTTTTGGATGAAAAGAAGTTTAAATTTTATTTTTTTTAAGCAATTACTGTCAATATGATTGAAGACAGACATACTGAGGCAAAAAGCAATAACAACAAAATGTGGTGGAAGCCCATTTCAGCTTTGGGGATGTATTGTCTGCAATATAGTAGAACAAAAGACATCCAGAATAAAAGCAATGCTTACAGCTGAGGAAAACAAAGATATTGATCTATTGCAAGGATCAAAACTATTCTTTTACACTACGTGCACAAAGGTATGTTCACTGTTGAAATTTATCTGTAGCAGCACTGTTCATATTTCTGAGTAATGTTCTTGGAATCTTGTGGCTAGCAGGAAGAGGGGGAAGAAATACTTCCTTGGCAAAGTTTGTCTTCTTTTTCTCTGCTTACTGTTGAAGAAAAATGGAAGTATTGAGTTTAAATGTGATCATACTGGCCTTTTGGTTTTGTCTCTCATTCAAGCCTGGTCTGGTTTTGGTGAGCATACAATTCAACTAAAGAATAATAGTGAAATTTCAGTAGCATGGAAGTTAAGATACAAGTTTTGAAATAACTCACCAACATATTTCACACATTGCCTTTATTTATGGGTACAGTTGGAATTTTGGGATCCACACTGTTTAACAGAGACTGGGGCACTGTCACCTGTACACCAACTCACTTGAAATGGAATGTGGAGCAGTACAACCCCTGTAAAAGCTGTCAGAAGGCAAGGCAAATAGGAGTGAATTTATGTGCTGAGATCATGTATCTGGAAATTTCAGTTAGTTTGGCTTTCATGGTCACCACTATGCTAACACAACTGCTTACCCTTCTGGATTATGAAACAGAAAATGATTCACTGCATTTTCTTCCTTATAAAATTCTAAAATTCATGCTCAAAAGTATAAATAATATTGAAAGTAATTATTCTTCCGGCAGAATGGAGCAAATTTGTTTCTTCAGCCTGTGTGACTGCTTACACATCAAGAAAACGCTTCAAAACTGCTGCAGATGTGCTACAGATAAATGTTTGCCACTCTCTAACAAGATCCCCTGTATACCACCTTCGTTTGGATAGTGACTGTTTGGATCCTTTCCATAAGCTAAAATTTGCCTAATTTTTTACCTGATAATAGAACAGACTGCTGTAGCATTCCCAGAAAGATAGTTTTTACAGCAAATAAGGCACAATTTTGCCTTATTTTTTACAGAAGAAACAGGCACTCATTTATCTAAGTGATGCCACTGTTGAGGAGAAGGACTTTTTCTGTGACAAAACAAAGGGTTTTCTGAAAGACTCAAGAGCTGATCAAATAGATTTTTCACCAGACTGTTTTTAGACTGCTGGTTTAAGCTTTATTAATGAGTAAAGGTACCAGAACATGAAACTTCCAGTGGTTGTCTGATTTAGAATGTGTTTCTATATGACTGTCACTATCATCAGTAAGGTGACTTTCATTTAATTTTGCAAGCATGAGTTCATTAAGTGTATATAGATGAACACATGTGGTGTCATTAAAAACCTTTGAACAAGTACAAGTAATGTCATACCCTCAATTTAGCAGGGACCTTCTTCTTCCTCACAAGCTTTATCACAGGTTATACACATAGACAATGCTTATCATTTATGGCAAATAGGTATTTAATATTATTTTTCAGACTTGCATAAAGAAATTTTAATACTTCGCGTATCAAAAATTGTTATTGCCTTGAGATCACAAATTGTAATGAAAAGAAATAGCTGACACACAAATGGACTTTATTATAGAATTGTGTATCTCCCAATATACAACTTTGGTTGATTTTATACTTGTAGTTCTTGTTATATCCCAGTTTGCAAACAAACAGTGTCTGCTTTGGTATTAAAGGCATTCTGCTTTTTGGAAAAATTAACACCTGATTCAAAATTGGAGAGTTTTTTGATCTTCTAAACAAATGTTGTGTGTGTGCATGCCAGTTCTTTATCTAGCCCATTAAATCCTTCATAATTTCTTCACTATTTCAGTTTTTAGTTTTCTTTTGAACAAGGTGTCCTAAATTAAGTTATTAGGTAAGCTATTGCACTCTTGCATAACCATATGAAAGGGAAAAACTTCTGTGTTTATATGAAGGAGCCAAAAGGAAAATTAAAGCCCATTAAGCAACTTAGATAGGCAGTTACTGTAGCATGACTGTGCATTTTTATTCTGTTGAAACCGTATTTATATTTCAAATTTGGCATTTTCCTTAATGTGTAGTACTAATAATTAGACATGCTCTACTTGGCATTAATGCTCCTGTATTTTCTGATCCGGTTAGATTTTGTTAGAGAGAAAAGGTTCTACTGTGGTAAACTGCTTTGCTGTAGAATTCCCAAGAAAATGGCCTTTATTTTTAAGTGAATGGATTAGATGCCTGAATGTGAAGTACACTGGAGAAATACTTAATAAAACAAGTATTTTTCAAGCCCCTAGGAACTACCATTTTTTGTTTGCATTTCATCATGTTAATTACTGTTTAAAGAGTTCCTTAGGTGAATACACTTGGCTCATTTTATGAAGTTTCATTCTATTCATTATACAGGACAGCTAATTAATCCTGAAAAATTTACTATTCTAAGAGAGATTGTGTAACCATTCAGCTACAAACATCTTGGAGATGCACTGTACGTGTCAATATTTGACACCTTACTCTTTAAGGAATTACAGATAATTTTTTTTTCATCAAAACTCAGATCTAGCTGTCATAGAAGAATATACACAACTTATTTCATATATTAAGCAAGGAGGATCATCAAAACAACTTGTCTGAAAGTAGTTCCTTCATTATTTTTCAAGCCATCTTGTGATGATTCACAGTATGGAGCCTTTTAAAATTATCTTCATTTCTCCCTGTCAGCTGCACTCACTCTCAGCATCCAGTTGTATTGATTTCTATGAACAACCTCAGTTTCATCAGTCATAATGAAATTAATGGCAAGTTACATCACTTTTCTCTGACTGTGTTTTCCAAAGCAGAACAATATAACTGCATTGGAACGTATTAAATGTTATGTTAACAGACACAAATTCCTGTGTTAATTTATGTTGAGCTGTGGAGTGATGCATGCTGACAAAAACAGAAAAATGCAAAATTAAGGCTGACAGTCGGTCCTTCCCTGATTGTATAGATTTGTTGCAGCACATGCTATATGTAACTTCATGCTGTGATCTGAGACCTAAGCAACAATTGCCACAATAGGAAACAGTCAGAGCAGTCTGTCAGCACTGCATCAAATCTCATTTCCTTTTTGGATACCTTTTAGATCTCTAAAGATACTTTCAATAATATACTTTAACTCAACAATTTTACTTAAAAGCGTTATATCAATTCCAGGCTTCAACGAGGGTAATACAGATTATTTATAAAAACATGTGATTCAGTCT
This sequence comes from Lichenostomus cassidix, assembly GCF_008360975.1. NCBI lineage: Eukaryota > Metazoa > Chordata > Aves > Passeriformes > Meliphagidae > Lichenostomus > Lichenostomus cassidix. The sequence goes on from NC_139511.1 coordinate 8,920,602, forward strand.
TACTTTATTTTATTTAACTTTAAAAATCACATGGAGTGACATTTTGACAATGGCTTAAACTATACTTTGGCAAATATATATGTGATTCTACTAGGCATAACTGCACATCTGGAAGGACCTTGAATTATTTGCATTAGCCCTCTTTGTGCCTTCTTCTGCGGGCGTCCAGTCCTCTCCGCTTGTGAAGATTCATTTCTCCTTGACAAAATAGAGTGCCTGCACTTCTGCTGATCACTGCAAAGCCTTTAACAGCAAATGCTATCCCCAGAGCTGTCTTAAACACTCATCTACAAATGTATTCAGGCATAATTAGATAAGAAGCCTGCACAACCTTAAGGTTGTAAAATAAATACTATCACTGCCTGTGCTCATATAATCTTGGCTGTGTCCTGGCTTTGTACCCTCTCCTGCTCTACTTGGTTTTCTCCCTTCAACAATGGAAACAGAAATGTTGTTACCATTATACTTGAACTGTATGTATTACCCTTAACGTAATTAATTACCTTGGCTGATACCTGTCTTCAGGATGTTGTTGCTGGAAGAAATATGTTGTCCCATAGCTGTAGCTGTCCACATGTTGTATCTCTCGAATCACAGAATTGTTTAGGATGGAAAAAACCTTCAGGATCATTGACTCCAACCATTACCCCAGTCATTGGTGCTGAGTCCACCACTAATCCACTGTCCCTGAGTGCCACATCCACATACCTTTCAGATACCTTCAGGAATGGTGACTCCACCGCTGCGCTGGGCAGCCTTTCCCAGTGCTTGACAACACATAATTTTGTGGATTAGAGGATGTCATATTATTGTTAGTTACATTGGTAAAAATTTGTTGCTGATGAAATTGGGCAAAACTAGCGTCTGAAGATGCTCCAAACAAAATTAAAGCATCTTAAAAGTAAGAAACAGTTGAAAGAGCAGTGATGGTGCACATGGATTATTTTGTCTGAATGTTGTTTTTCAGACTTCTTTTTAAATGTTGTGCAAATGCCATAATAATACGTCAGTTACATCACTAGGTAATATCTATTGTTACTATTATTTTACAGATTGCTTTTCTAATATAAGCCTAAGCATTTCTTCGATATGTTATAGACTAATTTGGACTTTTCTACCACCATCTGAAGCTGAATAATTTCTTCCTTCTCTTTATGGACTTCTTGGCTCTTTCCTCTGAAATAATGGCTTTCAAACTGTAGTCCTTAAGAATGTGGGAAGTAGCTGTTGGAGGTATTAAACACAGGTCTTTAGCAGAGAAATCTGACAGTCAGAATGTGTGAAGGTTTATCAGATATGCTGAGGTTTTACATTGGTTTGTTTGTTCACATTTTTAGCAGCTTACTGCAGAGCCAAAGTGTTACAAATGTGCACATGGAAAGCACAGTACTCTGTTTGATGCCAACTTTGTTATTATTTTATTTATTGAGGAAAAAAGATAAAGAAAAAATAGTTAAAGGGGAAACATAATGTGTCAGAGGATGATATTTCAGGGCTATAAACAGTTTTAATAAAGATGTTAATATTCTATCTTATCAAATATTCATGTGTTTATGTGGATTATAGAGATATTTCTATGTAGGTATGTGGAGGAATCTTTTCTTGTTTCACTATTTAAATTTTCATTCTCTTGTCTGCTCTTCTTTCAAAATGTGTTGTGTTTCATGAGATCATTCACTTTGTGTTCTGCTGAGCCCTTTCAAACATAGCTGCCTTTTTACCACATAATCCATAGTGTCTTGAAGTGCACAGCAATTTTTTCATTCTGTTCAGTGCTGTTCTGTCAAGCCCATGCTCTGAGTTCCCAGGCATACAACTGTACAAGACTGCACAACAACTCTAACCCTATTGCAGTTTTCCAGTCTTTACTTACCACTTTGGAAGAAGGCTGAGTAAGGAGAGTGAGAATGAACTGGTTGGGTTAGAAAAACAAATATGCAATTCTTTTTAATAATAACCTGTACCCCTAAAATAGAGAAGAGAAAATACTGTATCAATATCTTAAAAAGGCATTGGGTTTGTTTCTGGTAGTTAAAAAGTACTGCATGCTTGTTGAAGTGCACAAACAGCCTGTCTGGTGTAACGCCTCATGTTCTGTGTTATATTTGGGTTTATTGCCTGTTACATTTTGTGAAAGTATTACCATGTACTTTTTGTGTGTTCTAGTGAATAGTTGAATATCTAACTTCTTGTTGGGAACTGAACAGTTATACACCAGGAGTTATACAATGAAATTCAAAGCTTTCAATAGCCATTTTCTTCCACTGATAGACTGTGAACATAAAATTCTATTTTATGTAAGCAGTTTTTGTTTTCTAGTAGGTATTTTTTTGGCTCCTCTGTCTCAATTTGATTCAATTTTATGTACTAAAATTGTATCTATTGTACTCTATTTGCTGCTAAGCTTATCAAAACTTAAAAGTTGTTACACTGAATCATGATTTAAGTAGTTATTGTTCTACCATCAAACAGTGTGAAATTCTTTAGTGCATGACAGAAGTAACATGCTGTCATGCATTTATTAGATGTTCTCCATCCGTCAGTCTTCTAATCTATTTTATTTGTACTCTTTCAAACGAATGAATTTATGACTCCTCTTTAAAAGGGCAAAATGCATAATTCTGTTGTTCTTGAGCTTAGGACCTGTGTTTTCAGCATTTTCTGTCTTTGGCAGAATGAGTATAGACATCTGTCATAGATATCATCCTTTGTCTCAGCAAGTATTTGTAGACCATCGAGCAGGCTTTTCAAAGTCAGTATTTATTAGTCAGAAGAATACAGTAGCTAGATTCCTTAGGATAGAAGGACAAAGCTAAATGTACAAAAGAGTGTGTTCCCACATCATTTAGGATTACTTTCTGTCATTCTCCAAAGAGGCATGCTCTAATCTTGCCTGATCCCACAATTGAACAGGCTAAACCGTTAAATTCCCTCTCTGGGAAAGCATCTTCTGTCTCTACCCCCTCTCTGACAATCCCATGTGACTAAGAGCTAAGTAAAATTCTTTTTTGACAACCGGCATCTCAACATCCTGATTTTTATTTCTTCTATGAAATTTGGACTTGACAAACTCTCTCACCAGAATGGGCTGTTAATAAGTAATTGTAGTATTTTGAATTATACATATGGAGTTATTACATATGTACAATTATATCCATATTATTATATAATAGCCTAAAATTGTGTGTTAATATATATATCTTTAATAAGTGATACAAAATGAGTTTTCTAGCTTCTGCCAGTTCATCTTAAACTATTCCAGCAAAACATTAAGCTATCTTTACATCTGTCCGCATTTTATGTTCTGCCTTCTGTGACTGTCTCTATAGCTCCTGGAGTGCTCTAAGGTACAGCTGTTTTATAGCATTGACAGAAGTTTAGGAGCAGTGCTGCTGCTAGTGCATACACCAGTTATCCAAACAATGCAGGATTTCAAAACAGGTTGTTTCGTTCCTACATGAATGTGTTACATGTACCTGAATGTGTTGCATGTACCTCGAATGATTCAGGGTTACAGATCTGGGTTTTCACCAGTGAGTGTCATTCACTAGTGACTGTCATACCTGAATGCTACTAAGCTTCTGCATACAACAGCAGCTTGGAGTCACAGCTCTCAGAGGTTAGGTATGTGTTGTTTAAATAAACCCAAACCACATTTTTTGTTTTGGAAAGATCATATTTAAATTTCCTTGTTCCTCATTAAAAGGGCTCAGGTAATTTTTGGTCTTTTTGTTAACCTGACCAAAATAGTAAAAAAAAAGTTTCTGTCTGCAGACTGGAAGGGGAATAAATAATCCTGTAGAGTCTATAGCACCTCTTCTTGATACTCTTCTGAGGTAAAAATAAAAAAAATTATTTACATATCCCTTCCCACAGAGTCTGTTATCTCATGACAGAAAGGCAATCAGATTGGCAAGGCTTGGTTTGCACTTGCTACACCTGTGCTGCCTGTTCCCAGTCATCCTTCTGTCCTTAAGATGTGGTTTCCAGGAAAATTGGCTCCATGATTTTCTTGGGGATTGAAGCCAGGCTTATTGCCTTCCACTGGTAATCAGACTATGTCTGTGACAATGATGGAAATTACTTCACTGCGAAATAATGCAAAGAAAATTAGTTATGTTTTAGTGTCCCCAGGAAAGTGAAAATTGAGCTGGTTTATAACAGCTTAGTCCGTAGTAGCTATTTTATTTTAAGACCTTGGGGTTAAAAGCAGCAGCTACTACCACTTTCGCAATCCATTTTTAAAATGGTTATTTTTTAATATTTTTATGAGATGTCTACAGTCAGGACAGAAGTAAATATTCTGCATGCCTCTCAGTTTGTAGCACTAAGGTCTTTTTGCATTCTTGTATTGAAGATTTGGCAGGGGGATGTTTTGTTTTGATTTGTCTTTTGCTTTTTGTATACATTGAGTAAAAGGTACTGAAATGGTGTAAAAGTCACAGAGCTTATGTTCTTCATTAATACATTTAATTTAGACTGCAGATCTATTTATGATTAATTCATTGTTGTCAATGTTTCATTTTTTTCTTGAGACACTTGTGTAAAATACATCAAACTATTTTCTATGACTGTCCATAGGTTAGCTTTGTTCTTAGTGTGGACTTCTGAGGAAACAGGTGTTTAACAGTTGTAACGTTAATGATAATTTTGAAAGATCACTCTTTTCTGTATTTTCAATGAGATTTCTAGTTTAGGACAAAGCTTTGTTTACATGTTAGGACTACAAGTTTGTTTTTTTTAATAACCTTTGTACAAGTGTTTATAATTTGTTTCTGGTTTTAGTCTTGCCGGATGGCTAAGATAGAGCAAAGTAAGCAATGAGATTAATTTTACTTGGGAAGTCATAGCCCTCTAATTGCCTTGTGTTTCATGGAGTTTTACCTGTAGGATAAAAGTTGGTTTAGCAATTGCCCTTTCTCTTTGTATCAGTTAATAAACTTGGCATTGAGTACAGCCATGTATACTGTACTAACTTAATGGTAACCATATATCACAACCAGACCATAGCCAAGTAACTATATACCAAATATTTTTATGACTCTCAAAGAAAAAAATATATTTACCTGTATTAAATATATTTTATATACAAAATACAAAATAAAATATTTTTCCTACATAACAGGTGTCTACCAACTTTCCTCTCACATGAGGTCTTTTCAGTCCCTGGGACTTTTCTTGTCTTCAGGGATTTTCTTTAGGGTCCTTCAGGTAACTAATACTTTAAACAATGAGATTTTATTTTCAAAACTTAAACCAGAAATACATAAATGTATGTGTTACTACTTCCAAACTGCTCCTCTTTGTAAAATTTACAGTAGTATTACTAGTGGAGTGCTTTGCCACTGTACTCCCAAATCAAGGTCAAAATATTATTTCAGAAAGAAGAGATTTAAGCAGATTTCCTAAACTCTTGGAGAACAAAGGGTTGGTCAAGGGTACAGTCTGTCTCCTTTTCATTTCCTTGAGGCATCTGCTTAGATTGGTTTCCCATTGTGGTCATGCTACTCCATCTTTCTGCTTTTTATTGCAGTCCCGTACTTGATTCTCAGGAAATGTTGCCCAAGCCACTTATGCGCAAAGGTACAAGAGTAAAATTATCACAGGAGACTTCAAGCAGCCTGAGGCAGATGAAGACAGTAGGAAAAAAACTAAATACACCAAGTATGTTAAAATGCAGGCTTGCCATCCTGAGAGATGATACAATATTCCACGGGGAAAGCTTTTCAGGTTGGGCAACTTTCTTTCTAAACTTCTTCAGGATTTACAAAAGCCCAAGTATTTACTTGTTTACATACCTTCCTGGGTACTGTGAGCATTTACTATAAATGTTAAAATACCACTAGTGTAAAATATTTTTTAAATGAGCACTGCCCAATCTTCCTTTTGCATCACTTCTATTACATGGATGTATTGTATGGGAATTTAGTTAGGGAATAAAGATTGACATTTGATTATGAGAACAGTGAAGTTCAGGGCTATGTCCTCTATTTATGTTTTTACTTTAATTTCAAGGGAACTGCAATGAAAACCAGGAATGTATTTAAGTGCATGACTGTAAATGGAATTGGCTGAGTTTCCTGGTAGAAGTCCAGTTCTTGCACAGATTCTGTCTCTCTTGCTTTGCTATTTCCTGGTGGCACTGAAATACAGCTTTTATGAGAGGTCTTGATTAGAAAGGAATTAAATACCATGTCATACTACCTGTCAGCTGGATGTGCAAAAGAATTAGAGTTTTTACTAGGAAACCAGCACAAACTGGAGTTTTGGACTGATACTGCCATGGTAGCCTTTACTTGCTACCAGATGAACTACAGTGCTTGATGCATGATTTATGTCAGGATGTGATGAACAAACATTTATTTAGTCATCAAAATCCCCTTAAAAATTTGAAGCAGAAATAGATGAATTACATAAAAGGCTGTATCATGCAGTGAGTCTTTCATTTGAGGCAGAAGCAATATGAATTGTAAGCTATGATTCCTCTGCTGGGTGGGCAAGGTAGCAGAGAAACAGTGATTTCTTCAGCTGCTGTGCATGGTTACAGCAGCTAAACACCTTTTGACACATGGAAATGGAATCAGGCATGTACTGCCACTCTTCACGGAACAGATTAGCTAGACTGCAGGACTCGTGTAATTTGGTTGGTAGACAAACACCAGCCTCTTCAGTGCAGGGCCTACGCATGCACTGTGAGTATTCTGGGCAAAATTATTGAGCTTTTTTCTTATGGCATCATGATTTGTTCTGGAGAATAAAATTCTGTTGCCTTAATTTAAGTTTTCATAGGCATGCATTTTTAAAGAAGAGCCTTTTCTATGTATAAGCAATACTTAATCTGTTCTATACTGTAGAGGATGTTGTAACAAATATAAGTCAGCATTTCCATTTGTAGATATAATAATATATTAAAATCAGTTGGCAGTCTATTGTCTATATTTAATTGTATTTTACAATTGTCAAATGTTTGTGTCTAGTTGCATGCTGATTTTTAAGTTCTTATCCAAAAATCTCTGGAAAGGAAATATCAAACTAATTATGCTGACTGGTAAATCTTCAATACATCCAGGTGTTTATAATTTACCTGCATGGTTTTCATCTTTCTCTTTTGTTTCTAATTCAATAGAACAACATAAATGAAAGACAGAAAAGACTGTTTAAGTTGCCTTATCTTTGGTCTGTCTTTTACATTTTCTTCTCTCTCCGGAGCTTTGTCCAGTCATATTTTCAGTAACTCAGGCAAATGAGACTTAACTCCGTAATACCAACAATGGCAAAAGAATGTTTCAAAGTCCACCTAGCTGAACTGTTACACCATTTTTTAAACACCTAAATGTATGGTTTTCTTTGCTAATTTTATTTTCATTACATCTGCTTATTGCAGTTTTAACTCACAGAAACTTCTAAAGATTTTTTATAAATTAGGCTACCCAGGAGCTAGCAGATGACTGTCAAAGCCATCTTAATAGCTTTTGGTTATATAATAAATTAAAATATAATCCATTATATTATTTTATATAATTTATTTGTCCTTATATACCTGTTAATAGATAAATATTCATTATATGTATATACAAATATAAAAATAAAAATATAAGGGAAAGTTCTGTAAGAAGAGTATTGCTTGGTAATCCTTGGTTGACTGATTGATTTCTCCTCTGTATAAATCCTTAGAGAGATTGAAAATTTTAAATTCTAATTCTTGCACATTTAAGTGCTTTTGACATTAGTGAAAAAAGAATAAATAAATGCAAAAATGTTTTTTGCATGAATACATACATATATGTAATGCCCTGGTGTAAGGATTATATCAGTCATAATTAATTTTTTTAAACATTTCTGTCCAGCCCTCAGTGAAGGCTGACCAAATGTAGTGTCTTGTACATTTGCACATTTTCGGTGACAATAGGAAGAAAACAGCAATACAGTTAAGCCTCAGAGAAGTTTATTTTCAGTTAAATTGAAATAGGACTTATTGATTAAGGAAGCAATCTGTGGTATAGTAGGTGCATGTCAGTAAAAAATATTTTTAATTGGACATAATTGTGTTCAATACACCAGATTTACAAAGAGTTGTATTTGGTAATATTATGCAAAACCCAGTGTATTTTTTTTCCACACATAAAAATAACTTCAAATTAAGTTAAGAGTAGGCCATATATCAGTTGTTTATACCAAAGATATGTATGTTATTTTTTCTGTTGTAGCAACCTTAAACTTCATGGCAACACCCACATAGCAGCCTCTGGTTTCACAGGTTATGCACAGTTGAACAGAGACCTTTCCTCTGATTGACATTTCTGTCTGTAGTAGCAGATGCATTTACCTGAGTCAGTTTGACTTAATCAGTTTAAAATAAGTTGAGGTTAAATTACTATTTGCTCTTTGCAGTAGTTCACTAAGGACAAAATTAGTCTAGTTTTCCCGACTATTGCAGCTGGTCATCAAAAAGATTCTACCCTTTTCTACAAACCTGGTCCTTTCAACTTCTCAGCTACAACAAAGTACCATTACAACCAGAAAACAGTTTTGTTTGATGCAGCTCAAGGCTGTAGGGGTGATTTTCCAATTCCAGTTGGAGACATTACACTTTATCTTCTGCAGAGTAGGAGCTGTACATCAGTTGATTTCCATTCCACAAACCTCGCACTGGAAAAAGAAATATGATATCTTGCTTTTGCCAAATAAATGGGAGTATAAAAAGGAGAAAAAAGAATTGGATGCCTTGTTAAATATTCAAAAAAAAGAGAGGTTCATGTGTCAAAGCCAACATCTTCAAACTACACGGAGGATTTTTGTGTATCCTTCTCTACTTAATTTCTGTGTGTCGGGTTCTTCCCTTTGATCGCTGACCATGCTTTGAAGCCTGGCTGCCATTAGTGTTGAAACACACTTTTGACTGTTCATTGCTGATTGTGCTACAAGTTCTTGAGTCACAGAATTCAAACTTAGTTTGTAAGGGTTTTGCTGCATGCTTCCTTGTTAAATTACTGCCAGGCTTTTGAAGAAAAGCAGTGTATTCTGATTATTGTGGGCAAATGCGGAGAGGAAGAAAAGCTCTTGAGCAATGCAAACATTTTCTTAGCTGAAACTTGTGGCTTAAAGTATTTTGCTCATACAAGCAGGAGAAGTGTGTGTACTCAGTAAAAGAACTCGAAGATGAAATAGCAAAGCTCCTAGCTGCACTGTGTAATCCTTCACTTAGACCTGCCTGACTACTGCACGATTGCCTAGCAGAAGTATTTTAAAAAAAATGTTTCAGGGAGGATCAGAAAAATATTAACTGATAAATCTGGCATCTGTATAAGGCAAGTTAGTATAATATGGAATGTGATTAGTGAACATGTGAATAAATATAACATATCCAGGGAGAGCTGACACAGCTTTTGTTAAGAGAGGTTGTGCTTCACAATCATATCAGAGTACTTTGAAGAAGTCAGGAAGCAATAAAGAAGACCTGGTCAGTTGTCTTGGATTGATGATATGATAATCCTTTATCCCCTATCGTTGGCTTATATGCCCAAGAAAGAAAAAAATGTGTGGTCCTGTCTCTTTAACTGCACCCAGCCGCAGAGAGAAACGCGGGTTTTTTTGAAAACATTTTCCCCAAGCCTCGCTCCGGGGGAGGATTCGTCGCTCGGCAGAGACTGCGTGCTGGACGGGGGTCGGAGTGAGCTTTGTTCCCGTTTTTTCCATTCTTCTTCTTTTTTCCTCGTTTGGACCCCTTCTCTTCGATCTGCTTTGCCACCCGGAGACCCAGGAGGGCCAGAGGACAACAGAGCTCTCCAGGGAGCTCCACCCGGCCCCGGGTGGGGGGCGAGGAGGAGAGGGACTGCGTCTGAGAAAAGGACTTTTTATTCAGGTTGAATAACTGCCTTTCACCTTGTTTTTCCCCTTCCCCTGTGCCTTGTAGGGCACTCTGCGTGGTTTTGTTAAATAAATAGTTTTTCTTCACTTTCATCTGAGAGGTTCTGTTGTGGGTGGGGGAGGGGGTGTCGGGGCCCTTCGCTCTCGGAGGAGAGAGTCTTATCATTAACCCAGGACATATTTGGCGCCCAACGTGGGGCCTCGATTACTTGTTCTACACCTTTTGTGGGGTTAGAGAAAGTGAAGAAAAAACCCTAATAATTGCATTCTGGTTTTAATCGCTTGGTATTGAATTACAGCCATCAGTAGTCACTGTGCTGTTTGATGGGAGGTTGTTTGATGTAATACTGTCTGTTTGGCACATAGGTTTGTTTCCCTACCAACAGGTAGGGGCAATCCTGTCCCTAATGTATAATTTCCACCAATCAGGGACACGACTCCGGCTTGTTATAGTAATGTGTGTGATGCTGACGATCTGTAAGAAGGTATGGGAAACAGTTAAAGATGTACATGCTCTGTTAGTTTCCTCCTCTAGTTTTAGTAACCTGTTTTGGAGTTTTGTTAGTAATATTACCCAACCTGTTAGAGAAGTAGAGGGTGAAGCTTCCTGGCTCCTCACCCATCTCTTTCCCTTTAAATCTGGTATATCAGCTTTTGAGAATATTCAGTTTCCCCTGGATGTTAAAGAGACCATTAACTTGGTAGTACAGGTGCTTTACCTAGGAGTTTCCGTGTATATGATGTTCAGTGTTACCAGAATGAGGGCTGAGAAGTCCAGAGGGGCTGAGCAGGAGCAGGCACCTAATCCAGATGTGAGGAAATTTGAATGGTGTGGAGTATGGGAGGACATAGGTAAAACTTTAAAGAAATTCTCTGATCAAATAGACTGGGAATTTCCCCCTGGACAAATCCCGAGACCAGCTGAGGTGGGGAAGTATCTGAAAGAGAAGTGCAGAGACAACTGCAGTGCAATATGTTGGGCCCTGGCATATGCTTATCGTACACTGTCAGATATTATAGAACCGGAAGTAAGGGAGCCTAAGCCAATGGCAGTTGCTCCTATTACAAGGAGCAGGAAAGCCCAATTTAAGACTGATCGCCCAGATGACAGTGGGGAGGGACCCTCAAGGCCAGCAACTGAGTCAGAGGTCATTGTTGAATCCATGAATGTGAGAGACCTTCACAGCCTAAGAAAAGATTATGTCCAACGAGATGATGAATCTGTGATTAGTTGGTTAGTCCGTCTTTGGGATGCTGCAGGCGATGTTACACTTCTAGATGCTACTGAGGCAAGGCATTTAGGGACTGTGTCACGTGACCCAGATATCAACCAAACTATACGAGATGGGCCTGACTGCAGCAGCCTCTGGAGACGAGCTATCAGAGCTGCGAGGGACAGATACCTACATCCCGACGATCTCTATTCGCAACAAACCCAGTGGAGAACCATAGAACAAGGGATTCAACGCTTGAGAGAAATGGCAGTGGTAGAAATTGTCTTCCCAGAGGACATAGCAAACCCAGATCCGATTATAGACCCAGATAGGATAGAATGTACACCTGTGATGTGGCGGAAACTCCTAAAGCTTGGACCATCAGGGTATGCTTCTGCTTTAGCCATTATGAAGCAAGATGACGGGCATGAGACTGTGCGTGATATGACAAGGAAACTCCGAGCGTATGCAGATGTTGTGCATAGCCCAATGAATGCAAGAATCTCAGCTGTGGAAACAAATCTGCAGAAACTAGAAAATAAGATAGAGAAGAATCATGAGAAACTCAGTAAAGAGATTAAAGACAGCCTTCTCCAAATCTCAGCAGTACAGACCAGAGGTTCTGCTGCCCCACGCAGACGCTCCTCAGCTATGAGAACTGGATATATCCCTCGACATGAGTTGTGGTATTTCCTGTGTGACAGTGGAGAAAACATGAACAGGTGGGATGGACAACCCACTGCTGTCCTGGCACGACGAGTGCGTGAATTGAAGGAGGGCAAGACTCAGAGAAGGAACTCCACCAGAAGGGAAGTAGCTCTACTCAATATGTCTGATTCCGTTGAAGGAACCTCTAACACAAATACCCACCATGGTTAGAGGGGCCCTGCCTCTAGCCAGGTAGAGGCCAGGGAAAACCGAATTTTTTTGGACAGTGTGGATTCGGTGGCCTGGCACATCAGAGCCACAAGAATACGAGGCTTTAGTTGACACTGGTGCACAATGCACGATAATCCCATCGAGACATGTGGGGACAGAACCTATTTCTAGTTCCGGCGTTACAGGAGGATCACAAGACTTGACCCTCGTGAAAGCTGAGGTGAGCCTGACTGGAAGAGAGTGGAAAGAACATTCCATTGTGACTGGCCCAGAGGCTCCATGTATTTTGGGTATAGACTTCCTCCGAAATGGATATTTCAAAGACCCAAAGGGACTCAAGTGGGCATTTGGGATAGCTGCTGTGGAGACAGAGGGCATAAAACAATTGAACACCTTGCCTGGACTGTCAGAGAACCCATCTGCAGTAGGACTCCTGAAAGGAGAAGAGCAACAAGTACCAATTGCAACCTCGATTGTGCACCGCCGACAGTACCGGACAACTCGTGATGCCGTGATTCCCATTCACAAACTAATCCGTGAGCTGGAGAGCCAAGGGGTGGTAAGCAGGACCCATTCATCCTTTAACAGCCCCATCTGGCCTGTGCGAAAATCTGAAGGAGAATGGAGATTGACTGTGGACTATCGTGCCTTGAATGAGGTGACTCCACCTCTGAGTGCTGCTGTGCCAGACATGCTGGAGCTCCAGTATGAGCTAGAGTCCAAAGCAGCAAAGTGGTATGCCACTATTGACATTGCAAATGCATTTTCCTCCATTCCTCTGGCAGCAGAGTGCAGACCTCAGTTTGCTTTCACCTGGAGGGGCGTGCAGTACACCTGGAACCGATTGCCCCAGGGGTGGAAACACAGTCCCACCATCTGCCATGGACTGATCCAGGCTGCACTAGAAAAGGGTGGGGCTCCAGAACATTTGCAATACATTGATGACATCATTGTGTGGGGGGACACAGCAGAAGAAGTATTTGAGAAAGGAAAGGAAGTAATCCAGATTCTCCTGGAAGCCGGTTTCGCTATTAAAAAGAGCAAAGTCAAAGGGCCTGCCAAAGAGATCCAGTTCCTAGGAGTGAAGTGGCAAGATGGACGGCGTCAGATTCCTACTGAGGTTATCAATAAAATCATCACAATGTCCCCCCAACCAACAAGAAGGAGACGCAAGCTTTCCTAGGTGCCATAGGCTTTTGGAGAATGCACATCCCTGAGTACAGCCAGATCGTGAGTCCTCTCTACCTCATAACCCGCAAGAAGAACGATTTCCATTGGGGCCCTGAACAGCAGCAAGCCTTCACCCAGATCAAGCAGGAGATTGCTCATGCAGTAGCCCTTGGCCCAGTCAGGACAGGGCCAGTAGTAAAGAATGTGCTTTACTCTGCAGCTGGGAGCCATGGCCTGTCCTGGAGCCTTTGGCAGAAGGTGCCTGGTGAGACCCGAGGTCGACCACTGGGATTTTGGAGCCGAAGTTACAGAGGGTCTGAAGCCAACTACACCCCAACAGAGAAAGAAATCCTAGCAGCATATGAAGGAGTCCAAGCTGCCTCAGAGGTAAGTGGCACAGAAGCACAACTCCTCCTGGCACCTCGACTACCGGTGCTGGGGTGGATGTTTAAAGCAGAGGTTCCCTCTACTCATCATGCCACCAATGGCACATGGAGCAAATGGATTGCCCTTATCACACAGCGTGCCCGTATGGGAAATCTGAATCGCCCTGGGATTTTGGAAATAATTACAAATTGGCCTGAAGGTGAAAATTTTAGTCTGACTGAGGAAGAGGAGCTGGAACAGGTGACCCGTGCAGAGGAAGCCCCACCATACAACCAACTGCCAGCAGATGAAACACGCTACGCTCTTTTCACCGATGGTTCCTGTCGTCTTGTAGGGACAAAAAGAAAATGGAAAGCAGCTGTGTGGAGCCCCACACGACGGGTTGCAGAAGCTAGGGAAGAAGAGGGGGGATCGAGCCAATTCGCTGAGCTCAAAGCCGTTCAGTTAGCCCTGGACATTGCTGAAAGTGAGAAATGGCCAAAGCTCTACCTTTATACTGATTCATGGATGGTAGCCAATGCTCTGTGGGGTTGGCTGGAAAAGTGGAAGAAGGCTGGTTGGCAGCGTAGGGGAAAACCAATTTGGGCAGCTGAAGAGTGGAAAGACATCGCTAGTCGGGCAGAGAGACTACCTGTGAAGGTCCGCCATGTAGACGCCCATGTCCCCAAGAGTCGAGCTAATGAGGAACACCGAAACAACGAACAGGTAGATCAGGCTGCAAAGATAAAGGTGTCCCAGGTAGACTTGGATTGGCAGCATAAAGGAGATTTATTCTTAGCTCGATGGGCCCATGATGCCTCAGGCCATCAGGGCAGAGATGCCACCTATAAGTGGGCACGAGACCGAGGGGTGGATCTAACCATGGACTGCATCTCTCAAGTTATCCATGACTGTGAAACATGTGCTGCCATCAAGCAAGCCAAGCGGGTGAAACCCCTGTGGTAGGGTGGAAGGTGGTCAAAATATAAGTATGGAGAGGCCTGGCAGATTGATTACATCACACTGCCTCAAACCCGCCATGGCAAGCGCTATGTGCTCACAATGGTATAAGCCACCACTGGGTGGCTGGAAACCTACCCTGTGCCTCATGCCACTGCTCGTAACACCATCCTGGGCCTTGAGAACCAAGTCCTGTGGAGGCATGGTACCCCTGAGAGAATTGAGTCAGATAACGGAACTCATTTTAAAAATAGCCTCATAAACAACTGGGCTAGAGACCATGGCATTGAGTGGGTGTACCACATTCCCTATCATGCACCAGCCGCTGGCAAAGTGGAACGGTATAATGGATTGTTAAAAACCACCCTAAAGGCATTGGGTGGGGGAACTTATAAGAATTGGGAGCGACATTTAGCAGAGGCCACCTGGTTAGTCAATACCCGAGGCTCCATCAACCGAGCAGGTCCTGCCCAATCTGAGCTTCTACATACAGTGGATGGAGATAAGGTCCCAGCAGTACATGCCAGAGGCTTGTTAGGGAAAACTGTCTGGATTGATTCTGCCTCACATAAAGACAAACCCATCCGTGGGGTTGTCTTTGCTCAGGGACCAGGGTGTACTTGGTGGATAATGCAGGAAGATGGAAAAACACAATGTGTCCCTCAGGGAAATTTAATTTTGGGTGAAGGCCACATGTAAGGTTGGGATGGCAACATACCACCGTTCACCGTTTGTGACATTATTTGTACATAGTTATGGGTATATATGTATATATGTATATATGTATATATGTATATATGTGTATATATATATGTGTGTGTTTGAAGTTGGAAGATGTTAAGGTGGGCCTTAAGCCAACGCTATGGAATAAGGGGTGGAATGTCTTGGATTGATGATATGATAATCCTTTATCCCCTATTGTTGGCTTATATGCCCAAGAAAGAAAAAAATGTGTGGTCCTGTCTCTTTAACTGCACCCAGCCGCAGAGAGAAACGCGGGTTTTTTTGAAAACATTTTCCCCAAGCCTCGCTCCGGGGGAGGATTCGTCGCTCGGCAGAGACTGCGTGCTGGACAGGGGTCGGAGTGAGCTTTGTTCCCGTTTTTTCCATTCTTCTTCTTTTTTCCTCGTTTGGACCCCTTCTCTTCGATCTGCTTTGCCACCCGGAGACCCAGGAGGGCCAGAGAACAGCAGAGCTCTCCAGGGAGCTCCACCCGGCCCCGGGTGGGGGGCGAGGAGGAGAGGGACTGCGTCTGAGAAAAGGACTTTTTATTCAGGTTGAATAACTGCCTTTCACCTTGTTTTCCCCTTCCCCTGTGCCTTGTAGGGCACTCTGCGTGGTTTTGTTAAATAAATAGTTTTTTCTTCACTTTCATCTGAGAGGTTCTGTTGTGGGTGGGGGAGGGGGTGTCGGGGCCCTTCGCTCTCGGAGGAGAGAGTCTTATCATTAACCCGGGACATCAGTACAGTCTGTTGGGATTTCCAGGAAGCATTTCCCACACAGGAAGGTAGTTTCTGGAAGAGGAGGTACCTGAGCTGCAGGATTCTTTGCCACAGGATGTTATGGATGTTGTGTTTTGTGGCTTACAAGAGTGATTAGATTAATTTACGGGAGTACAGAGGCATAAACCCCAGTTTAGAAAATCCTTGGCCACATTTTTCTTGCAAGGAAGGTGTTTTGGAAAAGTGTTGTTACATTTTCACCTGTTCTCATGGCCTTTCCTTATCTCCCACTGATGAATGCTGATAGAAACTGAATAGTGTGTCTTTTTGCTAACCCAGAGTGTTCTTGTGATGGTACGGTTGCACACATGGAAATTTTCAGAATATATAGCCACTGGTGTTTTAAAATGGCATGCCTTCTGTGTCTGGTAGATGAACTGCAGTAGTATATAACTTCAGTATAACATTATATACTCTTGTCAAAATATTTGATTTTCCGGAGAGATGTCTGCTAATCTGGGGACAGATTTTGTCGGTGTGTTCTGATGGTCTTTAATGGCACTTCTGTAAAAGTATTCTCTGTTGATTTTCTTCTCTTTGTCAGTTTTACGTGAAGCACTGAAAATAACAAAATGTGGTTGTAACTTTACAAACAGTGGCAAAAATATTCAAATGCAAATTTTCAAAATTGTTGAAATTATATTATTCTAATAAAATGGAAGCCTTTCTTCTAATAAAATGGAAGTATTTCTGTACTACTTCAAGTCTATAACATTTTGTGTGGAGGTACAATAATCTATGATTGCTATAGCTTTTTCTACATACTAAAAATGTATGCACAAAGTTTCTGACTATCCATACTTTTTATTATAATGATATTCTAAAAGTTGTCTGTAAAAAAACAATACAAAAGTTATGTTCTGCTATACATTCTTTCAAAATTAGGATTTGTTTTCAAGAGATGTGCTGGAAAGAGACCAGGAAGTTGGTATTGTCCTACAAAAATCAATGAAACCATAATGAAACTACATAGGTGCTTTTATCATGCGTTCATTATGTCAGTTACAAAATTCAGTTAATATTGTCGGTTTTTGCAAACTGCTGCAAGAAAGAAATTATGCGCTACTTCCCCTTCCACAGCTTCTGAGAATGTTTCTGGCCTCTTTTGGCTGGTTTTCTTATCTAATCAAGTCCGCCTAGGTGTTTAAAAATAATTGCATTACCCTTATGACTGTATACCTTCAATACAGTTCTTTGCAGAACCACTGGGAGGTCAGGTGTGTTCTTTATCTCTGCTTCAAGATCTCAGTTATATGCTGATTAGCTAAGATTGAGATCTTGTATATCAGGAGCTACCAGCTCTTCATAATTCCTCCTTTTGTTTTTTTTCCTGACATTTGGGAATGTAGCATGAACAGAACAGCCCCACAGCTGCTGAAAAATCATCTCTTTCAATAAATACGCGTTACTTGGAATAAGTCACTCCTTCGTCCTCCCTTTCAACAGCTGCCTTATAACTGGAGTTAAAAACTGTGAACATTCTACCACTTGATTATAGGCAGGTGGGTGACTTCTACACCAGAAACCTTGGCCTTTTTCTTAAGATGAGATTTTAGCTTCTAAAATTTCTGTTAATAAGTCCCAGCTTGACTTCCTGACTCCACGTTTCTGAAAAATGCTGTAGTCCATGGTGACCAGGATGCTAGTGATTTGAATATTTTCTGTCAGTGTCATGTCATGACAAAACCTTCCTAGGCTGTTCAGATCCCTTGTGGTTTCTCCTCCACACCTTTTTTCAGCCCATTCAGAACTTCCAGATCCTCTTTTCCTTTCCTTATATAAAAGTTCAAGTTTTTCTTTTAATTCCTTATAAACTTTTTAACTCTTTCTTTGATTTTTACTGGAAAAGTGTTTGTGAAGAAAACCTGAAAGTGAGACATACCGTTGTTCTTACATCACCAATATGAACAACAGGAAAAAATGTAAATTTTGAATATAGTTATAGAATGTATGACATGAGATTACTTGCATGGTTTTCTAAAACCACATGTTTTATTGACTCAGAAAATGTCCTGTTAATCTCAGTGCTGTGTTTTTAATATTAGTTTCCTGGAGAAAAAAGTATGAGTAGTATAAAATCAGTTTTTTTCTCCAAAAATAAGAGGTGGAATTGGGTTTATTCTATATTTATTTCAATTTCATTATTTGATGCTTGATTCTTCTGAAAAAAGTAAATGAAAGAATTTGTATAGAGTATGTCTGCTAATTGATCCATTTATCTTGATTAGCAGAAAAACATAAAGGAAAAAGATGTTTACCTGTGTGTTTGTAAGTGTTTGCATGTGTGTACTCCTAATTTAAAGAGACAGCTTTTACATAGTTCAAAATGATGGAATATGATGTCATTTACAACATACATGACAACTGCTTCTCAAAACTTAACTTGAGCATTATTCAGTGTGTGTGTGTGGAGCTCAGGCTGCCATCTCCAGAGCTGAGTGTTTCATGCCTTTAATGTCTCTGCAGCTCTGATAGCCATTGGACGCTACAGCATGACAATAGAGACAGTGGATGTTGGATGGTGCAAAGAGATCACAGACCGTGGAGCCACCCAGATTGCTCAGCGCAGCAAATCCCTCAGATACTTGGGACTGATGAGATGTGATCAGGTAAGGAACCTTTGCCTGAGCTGGTGCCTGGTTCTGAGGGTGTGAGAATGTTTCTGTGGGAGCAGAGAGGGAGGCAGCAAAATTTGTGTTTCTCTGTACAAAAAGGTTTGATATTTACTACTGTGGCAACTCTTCTGGTGTGCTGTGTTCACATATGCAGCTAAAAAGCTGCCTGGAGAACTAAGAGGAGCATTATAAATGTTTACTAACATAGATTTTCAAGATATACCCCTAGGTTACACCTGCAGCCGGAGATACTCACAGAAGTTTTTTGTAAAATGTGCCCTCTGACAGTTTTGAATATTTTTGTGTAAAAGTGGCTGGTATGTCTTGTTATAACTGTGACAGACCACTTCATTTTTTTTTAAAGAAGGGGGAAAGAATCTTTAGTGTTACTTCTGGAGTGGTTTAGTGCTTTCCTATATATCTGTGCCCTTGCTCATATATAATGGTTTTGAAAACAGAAGGACAAAGATTTTAATAAAACCATAATGCCAAAAAGAGAAAAAATACTGAGTTTCTTACTATATAGCTTTATATTTGGAGTATAGTAAGAATGCCTGTAAGTTTTAGCACTTTATCATTAGAAGAAAAGAGGAGAAGGCAGTCCATCCCACTTCATCCTGTATGTAGCTCTCAGAAATCATGTTCTTGTTTAGAAGAGAGATCAAGTGGCTTGGGAACACAGCAGAAATAGCTAAAAGAAAAGTCACTGGAGATCCTGAGTCCTTGACTTCAAGTCTTCACATAAACCTGCAGGGATTGTTTCTTTTTCAGCCATCATCAACAAAATGTCCAGCTTGTGATGCTCATCATAAGCATCTCCCAGGCTTGCAGATTTGTGATGGGATACACCCTATGGAAAAACAGGGTTTAATCTAAGAAAATGCTCCAAACTATTGCTTTGCATCCCTCACAGTGCTCTGTAAGAGACAGTGACAAAATCCAGTATTGCAAATGGCAAGGAATGATAATGTCCAGGTCATTGGTAAAGTTAGAAATAGCATTTGGCAAAGCCAGCCTTAGGGAGTTTCCAGTTTGAGAGCAGGTTGAGCACTTTGGAAGAATTGCTCTGTCTATCAAAGCTGAGTCCACTTAATCTCCTAAACATTAGTGTTTTATAAGAGCCAACAGACAAAAAGAGTGTGTGAATCTCTTAGATTGATTGTGCTAAGATTATGTACTTAGAGAATGTTAAAAGGGTAGCTTGACCTTGGGAATTAGACCTGACCCTGAATCATCTAACCATTTTTGCACATGTATTTATTTTGTGAATTTAGCTAATGTTGAACAATCAACAAGGATCTAATAAGTGCAATAATTTTATCCTGTCTTCAACTGCTATAGAAAATCAATGATCTTGATGTTGAAAACAAGCTTTATTGCCTCGTAAGTTAAACTATATGTAGTTTTTGTAGACATGTACTACAGTCTTTATTCCTCTAATTGGTGGTAAATGCTTTTCTAGTTCTTTACAGAGGGGTATACACCATCTTTTTTGTTATGAAAGTCAACTGCTTAAAGGAAAAAAATAAATATTCCTTAATAAAGCTTCAGAGAAGATAGAAAAGCACTATTGACTGTGTGCCTGCAAGTATTCAAAGTATAGTAACTAAAAGTTGTTAAGAAATTAGTAAACGTTTTCCAGACATGTAGTAGTGGGACTACCACTGGGAATTATTTTCTTGTTTGCAAAACCTTGATGGGAAGAATAGCTCCACAGACAGAATGAAGTAAGTATCCTTCACTTAAGGGATTTTTGGCAGTTAGAAGATGCGAACTCCCTTTTTCCACTGCAAACAAACAGAGAAATTACTGAACAAAATCTTGTTCTCAACTGACTCTCCCCAATATCATGCAGAACTAATTTTTTCCAGTGGCTGCTCTATTAAATTAAAAATGTCAGTGTCCAGCACATCATTAAAGAGAATTCTTGGGTGGTGCAGAAGGGTTTATTTACATTCCCCGTTGGCTGAAATTCTTGTCTTTGTACTGTTGTCAGTTTGCAGTGAAGACAAGAAGATTAGTGCCTTCTAACTACATTTTCTTCTCTGAAGTACTGACCATTGAGCTAGTACCAGGTAGCTTTTATGCCTTTCTAAGAATTTCCAGGCATTTGGAGAGGAAATACTTAAACACAGTTACATAAGGAACATATGTAAGTAGACTTCAAATGGGTACCACTAAAACACTCTTTATGAGCCAGGCTCTTTGGAATTTCTTTGATATGCACTTGACATAAATTAGAGGCGTCAAGGGTCCTCCCCAGAAAGATCAAGAGAGGCTGCAAGCCTGAGTAAAGACAGCCTCTGTTTTATGCCATTGATTATCCAAGTGCCTCCAGGCAATGTGTTCCAGTAGATGCAGAGCATTATTGATCCACACCATGAAAATAATAAAATTATTCATTTTTCATCAAACTGCTATTGCCATGACCTTTCTTTTTATCATTTTTCCTACCATCTAACATGCACACCACAGGAGCAATATGGTATTTGCCTCAAAATAGATGACATTGTGTTGAGAAATGTCATTAAAAAAATCCTGACATTACTATGAGGTCATAATATATTTTGGTTGGAACTTTTCTGTATCAGATTGGATACTTCTGAGACATTATCATCCAGACCTCCAAAAGTGTGAAAGCGATCTAGAGTAGACTCTAAATGTTTTTAAATACCTATGTTCTGGATCATGAAATTCCCACTTGTCTGCATACCAATATGAACAGGTACTTGGAAGCAGCTAGGCCCCTTCTGATCTCTCTCACAGGAGAGGGTATCAACTGTGCAAATATTTTTTTGTGTACGTGGGTGTGTGTGGGTCTGTGCAGGCACCAGGCAACACTTGGGACTGCACAAGTCATGCATTCCATAAAAAGAAAATGTTCCCATTCTGAGTCTCCATTTCTTTTGAAACCAGTAACAGATAAAATCAGTTATTTAAGGCCCAAGCAGGACATTTTAGAGGTTTGTAATTGGAAAAGGCGTGAAAGAGAGGGCATTTCTGTTTTGCATTCCGATGTTGCTGCCTGTGTTCATGCCGTGCCGTGCTCCCGGTGGAAGCGAGCCAGGCTTTGTTCCTTCATGTCACCTCTTCCTGGTGCTGTGGGAGAAGGGTGGAACCACAAAGTCCCCGTTGCTCTGCTCAGAGCAGTGCTGTGCTGCTGGGGCTGCAGCCCCAGGTTGTGTTTGGGGTCGATGTGGCTGTGTGGGTGCACATGGTGGGTTGGTTGGTGCTGCTCTCAGTTTGTCACCCCGGTAAACACCAAGGAAAGCATCACAAGGGATTACATTCAGTTCACCTCAGGTTAGTTCCCTGTAGCAGAGAGAGAACATGACTCTCTGTTCTTCCAACCAAGTTATAATTGTAGCTCTGTATTTTTTATCACAGCTTAGGAAAGTGGATGTTTTAAAGGATAATTGAACCTTTCCTTTAATTACTTTAAGTACCTTGAGAAAGGTGTGGGCAGTCACAGGATACTTTCTTTCCTCCTACAAACACTGACATCAGAATTCCTAAGGGCATAAAGTGATGCCTGCATCATTACAGATTAAAATGCACATATTTCAAGCTTCTTTTTCAGAACACAGTGTACTATACATTCCTACCCTTAAACTGATCTAGCTCCTATTTAATACTTCTGGTTACTTAATTAATTTGAAATATTTTGTATTTAATATTAATAAGAAAATTCGAGGAAGAGGGTCATGTTCTCTATACTATTTATTGCTAGAACTCATTAGAAGATGTCTTTGTAGCACTTCGGTCTTGTGCTCTCACAAGTGAAACTGCTTTAAATAATGGCAGCTTGAAATCTTTACCCTTGGGGAAAATGGCTGGGTATCAACTTGGAAATAGGGGCTAAAAATTTGGGGTTTTTTTCTGGGTGATCGCTTGACTGGTTCAAAAATGTGTCACAATAATCTTCCCGCAACTTTTCTCACACACATTTTCATATTTCAAAATCCTTTTCCTATAACTGTCATGCAATTTGCAATGGATATCAGCAGTGCTCCCATGTAAATGCAGGAGACATTTCTTGAGAAAATAGGCAGAAAAATGATACTGAAAAACAGAGGCCACAAAATTCAATATTCACCACTATGTGTGAATGGAATGAAGAGAGTCCAACAAAGTTGGCTGTGAAGGGATACACAACTTAGTTAATAAATTGTGTTCGCCCTTATTTCTTCTTTTTTTTTCTCCTTTTTTCTTTCTGTTTTTGAGATGAATTTCACAAGAAAGACATGGTTGCTTTACAAGAAAATACTTCTGAAAGCCTGTAGCTTATTACAGATGACTTTCTCAGATGAATTGTAGCAAATATTTCCTATTCTAGTTTTACTGAGATATTAGAGCACAGAAATTGATGGTCACTACAACTGACAAAAAGACAAACTGTTTTATGTTAACAGTGAGAGGAAGGAAGACAGATGATCCCTAAAAATAAAAATGGTCAGTTAAGAAATCATTTGCATCTTAAGTAAGAATAAGATTTTTTAGAAAATATGTGGATTTTTAATATAATTTATCACTTTGTCCTACAAAACATCTTTTAGAAGTATTTGTAAATACATATTCAACGAAGACTGCAGATCATTAGCCTAACAGGAATGCAGCTCCTGTTGTTTAAGAGAAATATTTTTATCCTTCACACATAAGCTTTTAATTTACATGGTTAGTCTGCTGCTGAAGGTAAGTGAAAAAGAGCTAATATCCTAAGTTCTAAAGATACATCTTTCAATTTCCAATATACTTTTAAGCTAAACTGTTCTTAATGGTAGAATAGTGAGAATACAGCACCATGGCTTGTTTTAATACAATTATCACAGCAATTTGCCTTCCACCTTCAGAAAATGCTCACTATCATTAGCCTGATCAGAAAACCTGACAAATTGGTACCATTTCTTCTTTTATGTTACAAGGGGTTCATTTCAAGATTTGAAATTATGGTTTTGTGATTTGAAGAGGAATGAAAATATCCAATCCTTCCCTTTAAGAAAAATTCTATAGCCTTTTTTCTTCTGTTAAATTACTATAATTTGTTCAAGTTACATTGCTGCATATTAAAAAGGAATTGGTATATTTTTTAAAGTTTTATATCTATAATGTAGGAGCTGCAATTGATACATCTCTCTGTGAAGATAATGAAGATTTTAGATTCATGAAATCTGTGAATCCCATTAGAAGGAAACCACAGCTATCCCACAACAAAAGAAGAATAGCATTTACTTCACTTTAGTTTTCAATACAACAATTTTAAAAGTCTGAACAATACTACTTTTGGCTTTTTCCCCCTACCTAACTAGGATAACAGATCCATTATGTGTGTAAACGAAAGCATCTGCTAAAAAAAAAAAAAAAAAAAAAGGATTTTTATACAAGCTGAAGATTTTTAGTTTAACTGTTTCTTTGCTAAAAGGTTTTTTCCTCCAAGCTGATAGTTCTGCAACAGTTCCATGACACTGGGCTGAAGATGGATTCTTCCTGAGTCAATGAAATTGTCCTTGTTTTTAAAAAGCACCTGACCATGTCACTCTGTAGTAGAAAGCTGGGCCCTCAGGTCCTCATCAACAGCTCAAAATCATGATAAGGCCAACTATTAAGGAAGAATGCAATGTGAACTAGTCAGCATTTTTATGAACTAAAAAAAAAAAAGGGAGAATTTTTTTTAGGAGCATTGCTCCCTGGAACTTCCACTTACTTTTGCCAGCTGGCAACTCTTGAGAAAGATTTCTCTGTTAGTTTTACAAGCTGTCATTTTGACAGGTATTACAATAATGTACTCAAATTATTGTTAATGTAGTCAAATAGGAAGGAAAATATTCAGTGTTATTAATTCAACAGGCAGAAAGTAATCTGAAAGAATTTTATCATGATATAAACTAACACTGTCATTTCACTGCATGTGGGTCTTTATTAATTTTTTAAAGAACAAAGCTTTTGAAATGTGTGTAATACTAGTAATATTTTTACCTGGAAATATTCTGTAGGTGAGTCTAGAAGTTCATCTGATGAAAAAGGGCAGAATTAGCAAAACAACTAACCAGTCAAACTGAAAGGCTCCTTTGGAAGGGTTTCTCTGATTAATAGAAAAATAAACCTTCACAATAAGCAAAGAGAGTTGAGAGTGAAACCTTCTTTACTTACACAGCTTTAATATTCAATAGTGTGTTGGCAGCAATGATTAGGATAGAAAGCCCTGAAATTATGGCTATGCTAGAAAACTGTGCATCCTCACAGAGACCTGAAATGGGTATTGCTAGTTTGCAGCAGACTCGCAGTTTGAGGCAGTAGCATTCACATGAGAAAACAACCACAGCAACAAATTTCATCCCTTACAGGTAAGATTTAAAAAAGAACTGTAAAGTAGATATACTCCATGAGCAACCTTGCTACACTTTCTGAAATCCTTCCAGAAATGTTACCATGGAATATTAGAAGATTTGTGTATTCGATTTACTTCAATTCACACGGTAGAAATTATTTCAGATATTTTTGTTTACCTACTCCTTCCCCTTTACAAATATAAATGGGAAATTAATCACTAAGGTTTAACACAATTAAGTTGTCAAAAGTCATGATAATAATAGCACATCGGACTATATTTGCCAATTTTGTTATTTATGCATCTACATATACAGTGTTTGTATGTGTGTGCATGTGTGGCTGTTTTTCTTTTTTTTTTTCCAATAACGACATCTGCTAAGTCAAAATATATTCTTTGCTGAAGTCGTAAGGGACTTTATTTGGACTATAGGATATTGTGCTAATATTGGTAGTGCTGTTATTTTATTAAAGCCCTGAACAAAGGTTCTGCCCCTGGGCATAAGGGCAGTCACTGAAACTCTGTGGAATATGTCTGCCTTAGCTGATCAAGTACACTTCACACAAAATGTTTCCAGAAATCTTTAATTTTGTTATGGCTACAGGCAACAGTTATAATTGGGCCACCTGAGAATATAATTAATTCAGCTATTAGCAGAAAAAAAATCGAACAAAGTACACTTTTTATAAGACACTCACTTGAGGAGCCAAACTACAGCTTACAGAAGAGAAGAAAAAGACTGTATGAAAATGTTTTCCTTGTAACTCCAAGTGTATATATTTTGGATTATATTGTAAAGCATTAGAGAAATAAGAACATAAAATGTTTTCCAAATCCTCCATTATGGATACACACAATGACTATGAAGTAATTTCTTTGACCATTGCATACAAATTTGGCTTTTGTGCGATGCTGCTCTTTGTGGACTGAGACAGAAGTGCACACAAATATCAGTACCCCTAATGCTGCAGTACCATTCCATAAGCAAAAATGTCAACAATGTTATAATAAGGCCATTTTGGGACAAATCCTTTTGCATTTCTTTTGTGTGAAGTTGATTTTGTGATTCTTTATGTATAGAAATATAATGATAAAACTTGTGCCATTTTTCTAACTTGTCTGTATGGCAGCCCTCCAGATCTTTTGGTCTGAATGTTACTTCTCACCAGCAAACACTTCCTAAAATTCTTAACAAGTACTAGACTTCTAAGATTAAGCTAGCAGTTCTATGTGTTATTGATGCCTTTCTGTGCAGATATTGCTGACTCAGGGTATTATAAATTGGTCTGTTATTTTTTATTAATGAATGGCCTGTAAAGTTATGTAACTGTAGATAACCAACCTGTGTTGTCCTCAGAAATCAGCCAGCCAATGCCCCTTCCAAGGGCTAGGTTATATACTAGGCAAAAATTATTTTAGCTGTCATCCCTGAATGGTGGTCTGAGGGAGACAAAGCAGGTTTTTGTCAGAAGTTCTAGTACTGCACCTTTTCACTAATCCAGTTTTGCAAGTCTAGGGTCAGAGAGCTTTAGCTTTTTTATTTATATAACTGCTTATTGCTTTCAGTTATTAACTTGAAGTGGAGATAACTTTTTCTTTTCAATTATCAAGTGAGTTGGTCATTTCCCTGAAGTCATTAAGATGTGAAGATTTTTAGGTTTTGTTATTGAGTAAGACTATTCATACTCTTTAGATTAACGCCGAATTCTTATTCACTGTGTAGAGCTACATAAAAGTTGCAGTTTGGATGATGACTCTACCCTCCCTTTTCAGTATTGCTCTACATTACACAATACAGACATTCTTGGCACGTTTTAATAGCTTTAGAGTCACAGCTGCATTCTAAAACTGACCTTGATGCACCTATAGGAGGAGTTCTGGAGATCAGTAGGCAATCTTACAATTCTTGACAATTTAGTGAAAGAGTATCCAATCCCAGAGAAGGTTTCCAGTACATGGTGTCAACTAAAGACAAAATAAGTAAAAGTAACTAGGAAAGTCTTGTTTTGGAAAAGCCCCCATACCCTCTGTTTCTGTTCCTCAGTTGTGAATGAAGCTATCAGTCTCATCAAAAGGAAACACCTAGTTTGGTTGATGGTTTCAAATGTAATCTCTAATTTTTCTTAGCAGGATTAGGAAAACTTGACTTCTTTGGATTTAATAAGATCTGTTGTAGGAACATAATGAAAAAAAAATCCTAGCCCTTTGGAATAATTTAATATCTTTAGAAATTCCTCATTTTAGAAATTAAAGAAAACAATGCTAAAATTATCACTAGTACCAAATGACATGGCAAAAATAAAAGGAATAAAAAATAAAATTACCTAATAATTATTTTTACTTGCAGTTTGAATTTTTCGTGGTAATTTTAGAAGGTGGCATAACAAAATTTCTGAAGATGTTCTTTGTCAGATGAGTGGTGTACCAAATCAGTAAATACTGTCAATCAGACTAGATGAGTAAATACAGCATACCAGATCAAAATATGAATGAATATTTTTCTGTGAGTAGCTTTGAGTTTATTCTGAGCCTGAAAAAATCATAAGTACTGTTTACTTTATTCTGAGAAAAATATTTACACATTGGTGGCGTTTTTCAGGCTTTCTGTTATGGGCAGATCATTTTACCTAGAGGAAAGTAAGAGTGTTGAACATCAATTTCCCATTTTTCTCTGTATTTCAGCCACATTTTGTGTGTACATAGCAGAGTGAGATGAAAGTTCTCCAAAGAGGCACTCACAAAACCCTTTTGCCAGTGTTCCATTTCACATGGGCTTGAAGGGTATGCGTGTTCTTCTTTCCAAGATGAATTCCTAATTATCACATGAGAAATACTTATATACACTCATAATACTTAAATACTCTCTCCACAACCACACTGTCATTAGATGAAGAAGAAATCAAGGAGTTCCTATCCCAGATAACATTTGTCACAAAGTCAAGTATATCTTCTGGGAAATAGAAAATATGTGTTCAAGTGTCTTTGAGCAAAAAGTATTCAAAATTATGACTTCAAGGTAACTGCTCTGATTGAGTTAAAAGGAGATGATACTACTTGGTCTTGTGAGTTTTTGTAACCCATCTTCTCCTTTGTTTTGGTTTTTTAATCTATTTTTGGTTTGGGATATATATTTATTTCAGCCAGAAAAAATAAGTTTCAAACCAGTCTTTGTTGTTATTCTCTTTTTTTTGTTTGATGACCAGGATTTGCACAAACCTATTACTTTCATTCTTAATGATAAGGGCTGCATTCTTTCATTATGTGTTAAAATATAATTGAAGAGCTGTTCAAATTCAAATTAATGATTATGTATTAGATAATCTAAGTAGTTTATCTGCAGACAGTAGTCGTTCTTTTGACAACGCAAAAGATGAAGATTAATGGAAATTCTGTGAAAGAAAACGGTAGCATTTTAAAGTATATTAAGATGTGGAGATTTTTAGTTTTCATTCATTGAACAAGAATGTTTAAGCTCAGAAGGGAAAATTGCTCTGTTTGCGTAATGAACTTATTTTGGGAATGACATTCAGTACTTCCGTTTTATCACCAGCCAGGCTGATGTTAACAGAGACAGAAGCTTGTGTTCTAATGGCTGGGCATAAGACTTTATCTCAATCCTACCACCAGAGGAGTGATGACACAGATGTGAAGGGAGTTGACTTAAATATTAATATTCACATTCATTAACAAAGAAAAAAAAAATTACTTCTCTTTTTTCCTACCTTTCAGATAGTGAAGTTTTAGTCCAGTACTAAAGAAAGGTTAAAATACTCAAGGTGTTTCACTGTTTTAGTGTCTGACCTGACTTTTCTCATGGTCAAGAAAAGGTATCAAAATCTTAAGTAATAATTTCTTTCTCTTCTCTGGATCTAGTTTAGTTGTTCCACTGCCAAATAAGATCCTTTTTCTCCCTTTTCTGCTGTGTAGTCTTACATTGAATTTAATTTGGCACAATGTTTAACTCTTTGATATTTACTTTCTTAGGATTAAAAATACTGCTATTTAACTTAAAGTTACTTATATTTCATCATTTGTCATGAAGTTTGGTAAAAATACTGCTATTTAACTTAAAGTTACTTATATTTCATCATTTGTCATGAAGTTTGGTAAGACAGTTTTTCCTTTATCAATAGAGTAAACTCAGTTTTTCAAACACAAAGTAGTTTCTTCCTGTAAATGTTATGGCTCAAAATCCATACATAGAATTGGTCATTACTTTGCTCTTTAACAGCAAATTATAACACAAGTTGTTGTCGAGGATCAGACTAATAATTTAAAATGTTAATTTAATGCTCCAGTAAAAAATTGAGTAAAGCTTCTACTCTTTAGGCTTTGGTCATAAAATAGCTGGTTTTGTCCATGGCATTTCTGCAATGGTTTCATCTGCCTTCTTTGTACCCATGTTTAGCGTGTAGCTGTATTTGGCACTCAGTTCCAAAATTTTCCTTCTCCTATTTAGTAAAGTGCTAATAGCAATTTGCAACAATTTTATTAGACATTATTTTATAGAGTAATAATTGTATCAGAAAAAACTTCGGACAAAGAGTTAGTGCTAAGTGGTTTACCATAGATTTCCTCATAGATTTTAAGACTAAAAGATAACATCATCTGTCTGCCTGAGTGTCATGGGCCGTGCTTGAGTTAGCCTGGTAGTAAATACATCAGCTCATACCATGGTAGCCTGTGCCTTCTGTATATGTCCTGAGTCCAATACACCACGATTTGGAAATCGTTTACTGCCTCCTGTGTTGGAGCATCATCTTTGTAATGAATTTGCTTTACTTGTTTCCTGTGACAGAACTAGGTATATGACATTGACTCTAAAACCATAATGTCCATGCTATTCTAACAAATAATGCCCAACAGGTAAGTGCCAAATCAAAATAACTTCTATGTACTGGTAATATTTGCAGCTATCTAGCAGATAAATAATGCATCTTCTTCAAGTTTCCCACTAAGAAAGGGCAAAATGAGTAGCTGTCTCTTGTAAGCATCTTTGTTGTGGCTGAGTTAAACCATTAAGTGAAGTTTCTGGTAGCATGATGGATTCTGCCATGGATCTCTGCAGCATAACTCTAATGAAAAGAGACTTTTGACTATTTTTGAATAGGCATAAAGAAGCAAATTACTGCTACTTTGAGGGATTCTTCCCTTTCAAGCAGTATTTCTGTGAATTGTTGCTTACCGTTTGCAAGTATATTCATCTGTAAATATCAAATATTATGGGGGACTTGTGCTATCTTTGATTTCATTTTGATTTATTAAAAGTCACTTCTTGTTTTTCAGCACTGGAAGATGTTACTGTAACATAGCAATTTGCCAGAGAAGTACAGTTTGTGCTGTGAAGTTAAATCAGTTTTCTATCCAAGTCAGTCTCAGCTAGATGAAACTTCCAATGAAGATTGAGTGTTTCTATTACCAAAGTAGAAAAACTGGATATTAAACCTTTCATTTGTCCTTGTCATTGGGTGCAATCACTGTTCAGAAGGAAGCTCTCCTTGTTATCTTTTAAGGACAAAAATATTATTAGATACTGTTGTTACTGTGCTTTAAAATATTATTCGCAAGACGGATCTTTGTAATGGTAGTAAAACATTTCAGTCTGGCTCCTTACTTCTGGCCTTGAATGTGGAACACTGTGGAGGGAAAAAAAGCAAACAATGCCATCAGTTGTACATCCTAATGATGTGGGTGGCTCAGTAACTGTAGTGTCTATGCATTTTAAAATGCCCAACTGTTCAGCAAAGATTTCAGAGACAGACAGCTAGAAGTCATGGTTCTTAGGTTAATCTTTTATTTGTTAAAAGGCTGAAGAAAGCTGTTTACCTCTGTGATCTGAACTGCAATCACCTTTAAAATAATTGACAAATTAATCCCCTCACAGCACTGCAATTGTAAAGGTGTTAAGTTTAGCTGGGCTTGTCTGATTGCCTTGTGTTAGGAAGAATAAAGGTGCTAAATTTAGTGTCTCAGATTTAAGGGGAACATCCCTGACCCAGCCATGTTGTATGTTTTAATTACTGATCCCACTATTCCTGCCCACAAAACTCTTTCTGCAGAGTTACCCTCCCAACAGAAGGCTAAAATAAAATTTTCTGCCAGTGATGTATGTGAAGACATGCAGGACTTTTGGAAGAAGGGACTTACAGGAGTAATTGATCTATCTGCAGCACAGAATAATTTGCAATTTTTCCCTATCTTTCGTCACGTTATCTGTTAGTTTTAATTGTAAACCTGTTGATAGCAACCATACAGCACAAGGTCATTTCAGTAAAGTTAATTGTGGAATTACTACTTAGGATTTGTAAATGTATCCATAACTGCACCATAAATTAATTAATAGACTTAATCCATTTTCATTTTCCAAAGCCAAAAAACCTCACGTTTTTAAACATATGTCTGCTTGAGCAACTTTGAGTAAACAACTTCTGTTTCAAGGTAGAAATCTGTTATTTTGGGCATCACTTCATTAAACCATGATGCTGAAACTTCTCCTTTTCCAATTAAATCAAAGCATGGACTTTGATTTTGGTTTTTTTTCATTCTCTAACAGGATATTATATTCTGCCTGTTTATTTTGTGATTAATGCACCCAAACCTGTAGTAACGGTGAGGAGCCCAATCCTGCAAGCCCACCTAGGAGTCCAAAGTTCGTCCATTCATTTAACTTACCTAATGTTACCCTTTTCATTCACTTTTTGTACATCACAGGTTCTGTTCTTTCCTTGCAGGTGAACGAGGCCACAGTGGAACAGCTGGTGCAGCAATACCCACACATAACGTTCAGTACTGTGCTGCAGGACTGCAAGAGAACACTGGAGAGGGCTTATCAAATGGGCTGGACACCCAACATGTCTTCTGGCTCCTAACCAACACTTTCCACTCTGCTGCATTCAGTAGATCTAATGGGGATTGCAGAAGGGTTTTGAAAACCTTTCCTATGATGCAATATAGTTGTGAGTTTACAGAGGTTACAGTAAAATAGCAAAAGCTGTACACTGACTTTAACATACTGTACTACTAAGTACAAATATTGAAGCAAAACTTTAGAAATGCATTGTGGTTTTGTTTGCATAAAATAAATCTTCAGCAAATTTCTTGAAGTGGATTCCTACTAGTTCTCTGGATAGTTTGAGTTATAGATGTTGAGCTTGTTTTCCTCTGTTTACTTTGCCTTGGTCATGTGTGTTTCCTTTGATCTGTAAATGGTAACTCAGTGCTAGCACCAGTGCAGTTGATCAACAGAGGCCTGTATGAAACTGGGAACTAAACTTGATGCTTTTTATTTACTAAAGCTGCCCCAGAGGTTTTGACATACAGAGTAATAAGAAAATCTACAATGAATTACTGTTTTCTTATCTTTAATTTTACTTTTAATTTTAATTTTAATTTTTGTAACATCTTTAATTTTTTTCTTTAAATGTAGGAAGCGGTAGTGAGAATAATTCCACCTTGACATTTTACTAATGAGTAACTGTGCTTAGCCTAACAATAACCAGCTACACTTCATGAAGATAAAGAATAGCTGAATACACCAACTATCAGAAAAAAGTAAACCATGTTTATTTTTTTTGGCTGAGAATATTTACTGTGCATTTGAAGTGAACTTGTCTCCTCTGACTGCGCTGTTCTGTTGATGAATTGGAAAATTCACATGCATGGGTATAAGTCAATAAGAGGATTTCTCTCATTTCCTGTGTGGTTGTTATTTTAGAATGGATCTTAAAATGCAAAGAGTGCTTACCTAGAGAAGCCATCTAAACATGAGTCCCACCATTGGTATAATTTTGTAGGTAGGATCCAATGCTTTTTACAGTGTGTGCAAGAAAATATCCAAATTAAACACATAAAATTATTAATTTTCTTCGTGGGACTGTTAGGGTTTAACCCCAAACAGCAACCAAGTACCATGCAGCCTCTCACTCTCTCTCACACATTGCATTCTACGGAGTTAAATTTGAGCAGGGAATTGTGAAAATACAGACATTGCAGCTTCAATTTGGAGTTGCCTTAACCTTTAGAGTTATTACCATTTGGTTAAGAATGTTGTCAGGTGTGTAACACTGGATATTTGTTTTTCAAAGGTTACAGCATTTTAATCCAAACTATGAAATGCTTAAGCTTCAGCTGAAATTTGCCATTATTGTCAAAATGTTTTGCTAATCCAGAAGGCCTAATGCAGCATAACATAGAAGCTTGTTTAGTATGGCTGAATAACTCTGTAAAGCTGTTTGTTGATTTCCATAGCATAATTTTTTACAACAGAAACATCAGCTCACATTACTTCCAGTGAGGATGTTGAATGTTTTCTTATTAGACTTTTCAAAATGGGGATGAACTAAGTTCTCTGGAAAAAAAAAAATACGATAATGATTTTGTTTTGAATAAGTGGTAAATACTTGTGAACATGTGTAATGCTATGCTTTTTATTTACTCCAAAATGGCAACAATACTTTAAGAATAAAGCCAGTGAATTATATTGCAGGTATAGTACAGAATCTTAGTCAATTTTCATTTGATGGCTCTTTATGAGTGCATTAAAACTATTCACACAATTTGTAAGTTTCTATTTTTTTGTGAGACCTTTGATCTTACAATAAATTGTAATAAAATAAGAAAGATGTGATGTTTTCTGTTTATCTGTGCTGCTAACTGTACTTAGACTATACTAACAGAGTCTGAAAACTCCATTATTGAATAGGTAGAGCCTGCTTGGACATGATCCTTAGCAAACTGGCCCTGCTGTGACTGGCAGTTTAAACAGATGATGTCCAGAGATCTTTTTCAATCTAAAATGCATTATAACTCTACGGATTTTTTAAATATTAAAGGTCTGGTTGGTTGTGTCTTTTTACTTCTGCCATTTAAGTCACTTGCAGTAGTTTTGCCTTTTGCTGACTATTCATCTCTCAATTTTATGAACATATTAATCTTTATAGATCTCACCTAGACTACTTAATTTTAGTTTTATGTGGTATAAGAACTCTAGATGGAAATAGGTTTTTCTAGTTGTAGTGTTGACACAAATAGCTCCTTAATTTCCTTATAATAAATCAGTTTCCAAAGTAGTTTTAGAGGAATAAATAATGCTGCATGCTCTTTTCATCTTTGACATGTCATGTAGGGGAAATAACATTGCGGGGGAAAAGAAAAGCTACTGCCTCTTGTAAAAATCAAAATCACTGTTTTCTCATATGCAAAACTTACAATGAATTCACAAACTCACAGGCAGCTTCTGGATTCCCTAGGTTCCAAAAGGCCTACTTTATGAAAAAAAAAAGGCCTTTTTTCCTTCAAATTCTTTGTGGGAACCTGCTGTTAAGGTGGGATAACCTGTGGCTCAGCACTTGTCTTGTCAGAAACATTTCTAGGATGGGCTTGTTCAACCTGCAGGAAGGGCTAAGACAAACTCTTAAGTGCTTTCTTAATTAAGTGGTAGGTGGTTGTAGATGAAAGACAGATAATCTTTATTTTCAGTCATTCACTCTTTAAATCCAGGTGTAATTAAGGCTTAAATAGTTCACCTGGTGGTCACTGTGCCCATCTCTCACCACCTAAAGGCTATGTGGAGGCAAGTATTCTCATGCAGTTTGTGTCACCAGGGGGAATGGCTGCTGTGATGTTTCTCCCGCAGGTTCAAATTCACTGTGCCCAGGCTCACAGGTTAGTGGGAAGTTCAGTGAAATGCCAAATCCAAACTGGTACCCCTCTTCTCAACAGGTGCTCTGTGTAGTACTGGGCTTATTCCAGTAATCTTCAAAGTGTCCTAAAAATATCAAAACTGTGTGGTTGAGCCAGATATGCCCCATCTGATGGGATGAGTATCTTCAGGCTGACATGTGAATGTGCTGATACCTCCCCCAGGTGGGAGTTTTATATCTGAGCCAGCTGTGCAAGGGAGGACACGGGCACGATAACCAGTTTATCCCACCTCACAGGATCTGCTTGTTACCAGCCTTCTCCCTTACCTGGCTTAAAACCCAGCTTGCTACCAAAGGTTGGTTTGCTGTGACCATCCTCCACTGGTGGTCATCCTCCACCTGCTCACCCTCTCTGTACCTGGGCTGTTCTTATGCAGATCAGAGGTTTTGCCACCAGACGCCCAAAAACTCTCCTCCTCCCCTTTTGGCTGAGAATGCAAATCTGCCCCAAGCAAATCACCTACTGATTTTGGCAGCTGATTGATTGAGTCATTGACCTTTAAAACTTCAGTCTCACACTCTGGCAAAGGACAAACAAGGAGCTGTTCCAGTGAATCAAGTCCAGCGGAGGCCACCAGGGTGATCAGAGGGATGGAGCACCTTTGCTTTGAGGAAAGGCTGAGACAATTGGGATTGCTCAACTTGGAAAAGAGAAGGCTTCACGATGAGGTAGTTCTGGCCTTCCAGTACCTGAAGGGAGCCCACAAAAAAGATGGAGAAGAACTTTTTACAAGATCTTGTAGTGACAGGTCAACGGAAATAGTTTCAAACTGAAGGAGAGTAAATTTAGATTAGATATGAGGAAGAAATTCTTTACTGTGAGGGTGGTGAGACACTAGAACAGGTTGGTCAGAGCAAGTGTGGGTGCTGCACCCCTGAAAATGTTCGAGGCTGGGTTGGATGGACTTCTGAGCAAGCTTGTCTAGTGAAAGCTGTCCCTGGCAGTGTCAGAGGGAGTGGAACCAAATGATAGTTCCTTCCAACCCAAAATACTGTTTGATTTTATAAAAACAAGATGTAATCCCTTTTAAATGAGGAAACAGCCCTGCTAAGAATAATTAACAGTTAATTTTTGAAGGCTCTCAGCTGTGTTTCACGTGAGCTCCACCCAAATTCTCAAGATAAATAAGGCCTTACTAATGCTTCATAAACTGTGGTGTTGACATTGTGTTCACATACACAATGGTTGTATGAAAACAAGGGCACAAAGCAAGCTTTCTTCAGGTGATGTGATCTTGAACAAGGAAAGGAAAAGGACTGTTACATCTAACAAATAGGACAGGACAGGACAGGATTAGGACAGGACAGGACAGGACAGGACAGGACAGGACAGGATAGGATAGGATACACTATTTCTGTTGGAAGGGACCTGTAGCAACCGTCTAGTCCAGCTGTCTGACAGGCCTGGGCATCAAAGGGCATCATCCATATCCATGTGCCTCTTGAGCACTGAAAGGCTTGGGGCATTGATCATCTGTGCAGGAAGGCTGTTCCAGTGTTTGACCACACTCTTGGTAAAGAAATGCTTTCTAACAAAATAGTGCTTTGCAAAATAACAATGGCAAGAGCACGCATAAAGAGAATATGATGAGATCTTATCTTGTAAACATTCAGATTTGTATTTTAAAGCAGATGAGGGTTTATGCTTCTTATTTATGAAACCCTATATTAACAGAGAGTCACTTTAAAGCAGATGCATTTAAAGAGTCCATTACAATAAAATTATTTAAAGCAATGTTAACTTGCCTCCTGTAATTGTTTTTCTTACAGCTTTCCCCCTGAATGACCTGTGATATTGGCAGTATAGGTGACTGAGATTTTTATCTGAAGTTCTGGTACACTTAGAAGCAGAGTTGTGAAACTGTGTTTTCAAACCACAGACGACCAGGAAGATGCTCCAAGCTTGAGTATGTGGAATCTACCATAGATTGGCACCTCTGGAAAACCAAATAATTATTTGTGATAATGACTCTGCTTTGCCAGTCTAAATAGGTTGGGTACATGGTCAGATTTTGTGACTCATATTTTATGGGGTCTTATATTTCAAAGTTTTCTTTTACGAAAAAAAATCCCTGTGCTTGGCATCTTGCATGTACTTTCCACAAAAGCAATCATTGTAGATTACCTGAGTTGCTGAAGAACTGTCAAATAGCTCAGCTGTTCCTCTGGGTCTTTTGTCTGCATTAGGCTCAGATTAATGTGAATAAATTGGCTAAATCCCACCTTTGCAGATGTGGTTGCTTGACTGGAGACACTTTCACAAGCTGGAGTAATGTAGCATGGAAATAAACAGTAACAGCTACATCTTCACATCTGCTAAAAAGAAACTGAGACAAAAATTCTTTCATTTGTCTAGGGATGAGGTTTTTGTAAAAGACTGTATAAGTTAAATCCAAGTGTTTCAGCTTTATAAAGTTTTATTAATGGACTATGTTTCAGATATATTTGGGGGCAAAAATCAACAAAAACAGCAAGCTGAACTGTTTCCGCTTCAATGTTTGGGCAGGTCTTTCTCTATATATAGGTGATGAAAAGTGTTTGTTTATAAATATACCTTAGAAGTCTTAAAATGAAAAATTTTACAATGAGGATTATTGGGCATTTCCAGCTGCTATGAAGTTATAAAAGTTTCTGGACTGAAAATTTCATAATCTCATGCTTTCATCATGTACCCTATTGCAAACTGCTGCAGCCTTCGGTGTTTTCAAAATACCAACTCTTGGAGAAAGCTGCAAGAATATTCTTAGCAATACTAACTCCCAGTGCATGCAGTTAACTTGTCCCAGGTGCCTTGCTTTGGCTTTTCCTTGAATCAAGATCAACATCTCAGTTCTTACTTTTGAAGGACTAAAAGGTTATCTTTGTGTTGTTGTTTCAGTCTCTGGTCACCTCTCTGGACCATGTTATGTGAGTCATGGTCTCTGATGCAATATAAACTGAACTCTGCTCTAAGGGATGGGTATTTTTTTCCGTAAAATAGGCAGGAAAGTAATACTTACACACAAAGCAAAATGCTTCATATCCTTCTTTCCTTGGAGACAAATGAGAAACAAATGTAGTGAATGTTAATCACCTTGCTTGAGTCTTTCAAAGATCTTAAAATATTGAGGTCAATGAGAAAGCTAGAAAACAGGGAAAAAGTAATTTTCCTGAAGAGAAACTTCCTGAAGAGAAACAAAGCAACAATTTGCTTCCTAATTAGGGAGCAAATACAACTGGAAATCTTTAATAGCAACAAAAAAGGTTGTAGCTGAAGCAAAATTACTTTTTAATGACCCTGCAAAAGTTTGGAAAGAAGTCCAAAGTCTTAATGCCTTCATGATCTTCTCAGCAGTAATAATGAAAAGGTTTGCTCCTTAGGAGTTGTCTCAACTAGGTGCTGTATTTTCCATGACAGTTTCTGTGGCAGGAGCTGTGCCAGGAGCACTGCTGGGCTGTCAGGTCGTTTCGTCATTGGAATGCTCCTGGCCTGTGACTCCTGACTTCCCCCTAAACAAGTTCAGTGCTAACTATGCCCAGTAGCCATCTCCTTAGGTTCCCTGGATGCAGCTGTTGCTTGCTGAGGGCAGGAAGGTTTAATGGCACAGCCATGAGTTTGTCCTGTGTCCGTCAGCCTCAGCAGAGCTGTCCTGGAGAGCTGTCCCGGGCAAGTTCAATTTACTGGCACACACATGGTTCCCCATGGCGCTAGACCAGACTTTTTCACGAATCCCCTCTATGGTCTGAATGAATCACTACTTTTTAGCAAAATTTTCTGAACACAGAACTTAAATTAATGAATATTTCTGCATTTAGTTCTTTCTGCAGCACTACAGATATTGAAGTTCTTTTGCTAGCATGAGGAGTTAATGACCTGTTGACCTTTCTGTTTGAATAGATGCCACATCCTTTACGTTCTCTTGTGTATGGATTCAGAAACAGTTAACAGCAGAAGACTATCTGTATTGCATTATCCAGAGATAGGAGAAAAATGCATTTATGGATCAGTGTAATCCAGTCATTGGTTTATGGATGCAAAGTCCTTCAGGGACTGTCACAAATTCCCAGCTGTCTGTGAGAGCTACATTTTGCAATTGCATCCCTGAGCTATCTGCAAGGCATGTAAAATCATATATATCCAGGCAGCTCCCTGTGACTTTGCATCTGCAAAGGCTTGAGAACTATTACAGCAGGGATGTGCAGTAAATTAAGCTCAAGAAATTTGCCTCTGAAAAAATTATCTCTGAAAAATAAGTATTTTGGGTAAATCTTCCGTGGGTGAAAATCTCCTTAGCAGAGGTAGAGTTGAGCAAATGCAGACAGCTGTTAAATACTGAAATTATTACCAGTGCACAGAAACTTCTTTTTTCAACCTTTGTATGTTTGTGTCTGTACCCATCATTTTTTAAATTAAGTTTTCTTGATATTCTAGAAAACTGGAGAGAAATATCACATCTGAATCCATTTTTGAAACACACACACAGACACACACACAAATAAAAAAAGGAAAAAGAAACAGAACAAAACAAAACCCACCAAAGCTATCTAACTTTCTTAAATGTTCTACAGTTCAATGTATCATGGCATAAGGATAAGATCTAGTACTTGGCAGAAACAAAGATGCCTTGGATAGGATCTATGTGAGGTCTTTGCCAACATGACAGAATATGTTTGGGAAGTGGCAGCCACAACACTAAAGGAAGAGAAATTTTCTGTAAGATCAGCACATCTCTTTGTTTCTAGTCTGGGAAATTGCCCAGTATACCTAGGAGAGGGTAAAATTGTGTTGTCATAGTGTGAACATGTGGGAATAAGAGAAATAAAAGAATTGGAAACACATAACAAACAAACAAACCCACAAACAAACAACCCCCCCCCCCCGATACAGACAGTGACTGGAAATGGTAAATCTTTGCAGCATCAGGGTGTAACAGACAAGAAGGACAGGTATTAGACAAAAGGTAAGAATTTCTAAAGCCTCCGCATGATTTAGATGACTGTCCTTGGAGCATATTGGAAAGTTAACAGAAGATGACCATGCACTGTTATGATAAAGGCCACAGAAATTTATCTCTTGTAAGTCAAGCTTGCATCGATAAAAGCAAAAGTAAGGACTTCCTTGTTGCATGTACATCTGTCTGTCCTTCCCTCCCCTTGTTGATGCTTTCTAATAAAGGGAAGAGTCTTTTCCCCTGACAGAAAGCACTAGTGAAATAAGTGAGAAGTGATACGTAGCTTGGGCTTCTTTTTAGGATGTCTGCAAAACAACCAGCCTAACTTGCTGGCAGCTACATTTCAAGGACAGTTTTCTAATGTATTGACTTGCCTAGAGTCACCCCTGAAGTATTTTTTTAACCACAGTCTTCAAGGCTCAGTTTAACTAGCTTCTACAGCCATTGATACTGCAGTGTTGCGGTTTTGAGGATGTTACAGCAGACTTTACCCTAGAGCTTCTCTACCCAGCCCGGTTCAGTGCCTCAGTGCTCCAAACCCTCTGTCCCAGGGCTGGACACTGCACTCTCACCGGCCGGGGAGCCACATGGCTAGCTCTGGTTCGTCTGCTTCCACAACCGGCGGTGATAAAGGAGGCAAGGAGGGTCTATGCGTTGTGTCCATGGAAGATGTTTATTCGCATGGTGCAGCAGAGGCCAACGACCTCCCCGAGGCAGAGGTGCCTCGAGGGCGAAGGCCTCACATGCTCAGCACACGTGGAGCATAGACACACGTGGAGCATAGACACACGTGGAGCATAGACACACGTGGAGCATAGACAGCAAGATGGCGGAGGGTAAGGGGTTTTATAGGGAAACAGAGAGGGGCAGGGACAGCACACTGGCCCAGTGACCTCTGGGCACAGGGGAGGTACAGGGGCGGAGTTAGGGTACAGGAACCAATAGGGGAAACCCGAGGGAGTGGCCAGGGCCACGTGG
This sequence comes from Lichenostomus cassidix, assembly GCF_008360975.1. NCBI lineage: Eukaryota > Metazoa > Chordata > Aves > Passeriformes > Meliphagidae > Lichenostomus > Lichenostomus cassidix. Next base: position 8,961,110 of record NC_139511.1, read on the forward strand.
GGTTAGGGTACAGGAACCAATAGGGAAAACTGGGGGCGTGGCTAGGACTATGTGGAGTAGGGAAGGCAGGACAATAGGTGACAAGTACAGTCGTTAAGAAAGGGGTGTGGGGAACTTGCAGCCATTATCACAATACTGCAGCAGCATTTTTGTGTCAGTTAGCTAAAACTTGGTATAGAGGTCACTTTATTGTCGTTATGGTGATCTATGTTCTTACATATGTGTTAATGAGATTTATTGTATTAGTTACACCTTGTTCTTGACCCTTTGCTTAGAAGATACTTAACACTAAGTACTAAATACTCAGCAGTAACATTTGTAGTAGCTTGAGTAGTAGGGCTAATACTCAGTAATACTGAATCTCCTTTGTAGCTGGAGGCACAAAGCCTAAAGATCCGTCAAAAACTTCCATAAAAGAGTAGAACTGCCTCAATTACAGTCTTAAGACTGACCTCCATACTCCCTAGGTCACAATTGGTTTCTCTAAGTGTACATGGTCTGAGTTGAGGACCTTCAGAATGCCAAAGAGCATTAAAAATCCACAAACAGAGGGTGTCTACTACTGAGTCTAACCTGAGTTAAACCAATTTTCGCAGACCCAAGGAGGGCAAAGTTTTTGAAGCCTGTGAAAAGCACAGCTTATATAAAGTTCTGAGTGGTGACAAGAGCCACAAGGTCTTTCTCAGGTCAGACAGAAAGTGAGAAAAGAGTTAATACTACTTTTTAACAAGTTTCCAATGAGCCTTAACAGTGGCTTATACAAAAGAAAACATTTAGAAGTTATTTGCACTGCTAAAATAGAAGTAACTCTGATAGCAGTGCAGACAAAGTAATAAAGTAGGTGTTTAATGCAAATTACAGTTAACCTTTACCTTAAATGTTCAAACCAAGAACACAGTACTAATCAAGGCAAAACTTTTTTAAGTGCTATCTATTCAAGCATCTGGTTGTATTTTGTTCTATCAGGAGCTGTCAACACTACAATGATATTAACACTTCCAAAACAAACTAACAAGCGACCTTCTGAATTTGATGCTTTTTGTATTTTAAGTGGTTACAGAAGTAAGCCTTCTTCCTCCAGTATGTTCTAACAAGAACAGCAGAAAATCATTTAATCCCTTCTGAATGCAAAAAAAGCTGTTTTCTTCTGCTCTCTTCCTAGATGCAATCTCTTCTCCATGTGCATGTTTGTAGACTTTTTTCACCAAAAAAAAAATCACTATCATTCATCTTGGTATTTCATTCTTCATTCCTTACTATATGAAATGAATTTTTGTCTCTCACCTTCAATCTGTTCAACAGAAAAAATCAAACTATGAAACTGAAAAAACAGAGAAGAACCTGATACAGAGCCTAATTCCACCAAAACCAACAAGAACAAGACTTCAGCAGCAAGATATATCACATGATCCACACCTATTCCAAATCAACAGCAGACAGACTACTGTGGCTACTGTGACATCCTCTGTGAGCTTGCTGGTTAACAGAATGCATTTAGTGAGAATGAAGCTATTAAATAATATTTCTGGGCACTTGCACTGTAACACCCATAAATCGCAATGAGTCTTGGCACTTGAGTTTAATTGGTAGGCCACATTCCTGCTGCTCTTTCTGCTCAGTTTCAGAGTCCTTCACTTCAGACTTCAAATATAACAGATTTGGGGGAAAATTAATCTTTTGTTTCAATGCTTCATTTAATAAAATAATGAAGATGGAAAAGTGCAAATTCTCTTCTTTGGCCATGTGCAGTTCAATCTCTCCGTCTAAACTCCTCTCTGTCTTAACTTCTCTACCTGTCTTCAAAGTTAAATTTCTTTCATCTCCTGTATTATTTAGTGTCTTCCCTTCCTATCCTATCCCCACTCTTCTTGCCCAAGGAAAAAAAAGACATTTAGGGTCAATTCAGTACAGTAGTATATCTTCCATTTTAAATCTTTCCCTGTTTCACTTTGCAGCCCGTGGCTGTGAAAAGTGGCAGAGTTTCATGTTCCTAGTGGAATAAAAATTATGGTGTGTTGCTTTTTACTACTATTTCGTCATCCTCTAGACCAGAAAAACAATAGACCTTTACCTCAGAGAAATTATTGTGGAGATTAATTTGGTGACATGTAACGAGATTTTCCTCTTTTTTAACCTCACAAACCTTCTCTATTTCCAATTGAAATTTTAAGCTGATCTTTCTGTAGCATTTACACTGACAAGCAAGTGGGCTTTTAATAATTTACCCATATTGCTGCAAAGAGGCGGGGAAGGACTGCAAGTTTAAAACACGAAGGAGAAAAGTTAATTTAAAGTGATGTTTGGTAAAAAGTCCCCTTTGAGATCCTGTTGTGTAATTGAACAGATTAAGAGAACTGACAGTAACTTCACGGTATGCCTAAGTGGAGGTCTCTATGGGTCAACTCTCGGATCTTGTGCCGACACGTTAAACAAGTTTGTCAATTTTCCATCAGATTGATTTTTCTCACAGGTCTGGAAGCCTCGTCTCATTTCATCTTATTTCCACAGGGGTTCTTAACATTGCAAACTGCCATTTACTTTTGTCTCAAAGTGTGAGGAATGATTTTTATCTCTGAGTGGCAATCACGGCAGGCAGCTCCAGCACTACTTATAATGTTGCACATTGTCTTCCCTCACCAACTGGGGTTTCTTTTGTATTTTCCCCCTCTTTGGGAATGATGTGGATTTTTAGAATACATTCAAAATAATTATTAACAGAATGTACTTAGGGCAGATGTCTGTTGTCTCTGAAGTGAATAAAAAAAGCAACAGAAACCGTGGGGTTTTTTCTTTGCAGTTTTCAGCATAATGAGAGGTCAGCTTGAGAAAATATGATGTCTCTGGGAAGGTCACAGGGAAGAGTATTAACCTCTCTTTACATTTCCATGTCTATTATCCCCTCCTGTTAATGTCGAGGGAAGTTATGTGCACAAAATAGAGAGAGAGCATGCTTCTGAATAGGTGAATGCTGCTGAAGATTACAATAATATATATTTGAATTAATTGCACTAATGACAAGAAACTACTTTTACTCCACACCAAGTTAAATAAGAGCAAAATTTGTCTGAGAGCTTGTGAGACTTTATGGTATTCTCAGATGGGTTGTACAAACATGCAGTCCCCTTGGCACAAACTAAGCTGTTAGGAACTTAACCACTTGGTTGACCTAATGACCTCTTGATAGAAGAAGACTGACATTTGTATCAGTGGTATGAGGGTGAAATCACAGGACACCCCAAACCCTGTGTTTTCTCTTGCCTGAAGCTCTGGTAGTCCTTTCCACTTGTGAAAACTGGCTGTAGTAAATCATTAAAACCATAATTACTCTCATACTGTTCGTAAGAATTTCTCACAAACATCAGCATCTCAGAAAGATACAAAGCAATGAGCCCAGTTCTGACTTTCCTTGGTGCTAGTTACATCATCTTGCCAAAAGCATGGAAAGGTTCATCATCTCTTCCTTTGGAGCCTTGTACTATGTCCAGGTTTTAATACAGATGCAAATAAGGTCCATTAATTTTTCTCTAAAATGTGATATACTCGACCTAATTGAGTGATCAAAGACAGTATGGAAAGTTACCAAATCACTTGGTAATAAGCAATTCATCACTGCTTTAAAATATTTGCCATAATTTTGAAAGCTACATAAAAAATATGAAGAGGGGAAAAAAACCCAAACCAACAAAACAGAACTTGTATCAATGATTTTTTCTGCTAGTGTGACTAGATGGAAAAGGAATTGGAACCGCAGTACCATGGGGCACTTCCAACCCAGGAGGAACCACTGGATGCCAGCCCAGTACTGCATATCTGGCATGGCAGACCACAGTCCCTGATGGAGCAGGAAAGAGGCTGGAGCCCTGGAGAGCCCCAGAATCCATGTCAGGTTGACTCCTGACCTCAGACTGGGGAATGGGTGGTGCCGACCTGAACACCACCTGCGAGGGGCACAGGAGGAGGATGGAGAGGTGCCCTCGGGGTGAGTGTGTGGGGCAGGAGGTGGGGAAGCCAGGGCAGAGGTTCAGGAGCCAGGGTCATGGTGAGGAAGTGAGGGGCTGGGAAAGAGGTGGATATTGAGTGTTTCTGCCCTTCCTTCTGCCTTCTCTTCTTCCTTGTTGAACTTTTGGTGAACAGTAATGATCCAAGTGTGCTTTTACTAGGAGAAAAAACCTGCAATGCCCCAGATGTCCTCATGCCTTGCCTTGTCAGAGAGATGTGTTCAATGAGTTGGCTGTAAAACCCTGCACAGCATATCACACGCTGCAGAAAGGAAGGGATATCTAATACAGATTTTTTTAACATTTATATTTCTGTAATTTCATTGTATATTCCTTGGTTATAGATAATAGGTAACCCCCCAAAAAGGAGTTGAGGAAAATTCCTTCCTTTCCATATTGTATCTGATTTACTCGACCATAGTGAATAAGGGATGACTTTGCTGTGCCAATAGTTGTGTTCATACAGGTCAGTATGGTTTGCACAGGCTGGGTCAGCCCAGCTAATTTTTTGGCAGACCCTCTGGAGAGTCTCCACAGTGAGTACTTCCTTTTTGTCCTGTTACAGCTTAATATGAAAACAAACAGCAGCAGATTGTGTTAGTAGAAGGGTGAGTAAACAAGTGTTTACAAGCTTTGATCATGGTCTAGGTGCCCAAAACAAGACTGCCTTGAAATGGTAATCTGTCACAGAGGTGGTTCAGTGAGATAAAGTGAGATAGTTAGATGAGATTTAAAATATAAAGCTGTTTATTTTCAGCTGTTATCTGTTCCTGTGTAAACAATTCCCCAAAGGTGAGACTTCACCATATGAATGAGGCACCACTTCCAGTGTGTCCAGGCTGGCAGACCGATGTGGCTCAGCACGGCAGCCCCATCTCTGCCAGCCCTCCCAGGAGTTTGGGTTCCCCAGCCCCCCTTCTCTCTCCAACCTACCTGGGAAAAACCCTTCCCCTGTGACCATTAAATGGTAGTAAGAAGACTCTGTGCCCCAGCTCTGCTCTGGATTGTAAAAAGAATTTTTTTTTGTTTTGTGGGCTCCATGTATGTCCCCAAAAGAGAAAATCACAGTCTTCTGGCTATTTAGGCATCTCAAACCTGGCACAAGCGCTTAAAAAATCTTGTAAGTTCACTGCAAAGTTATCTTAATAGACACTTATCACAATTAAATATTTTAGACATCTTACATTTTTCCCATAATTCCTACAATAATTAGATCACAATATGGATTAATTTCTTGTCACATCCAGTTTTTTTGTTGCAAGATATTTTGAAGGAGTGAAACACAAAAACAAGTTGCTGACATTTGTAAACTCTCCCTTTTGTTGTATACACAAACATAAAATAGCCGACATTTGGCTCTTTCATCCTTTCTCCCCTGCTTGTTCAGTGCAAATATTATCCAGACAGACGTGTTAAATAAATATCATAGTATCTACAAACAAGGATATATAAATCTCATTGTCCTGGTCAGCAGCTCAGGACTAAACTATCCTCCTAAGCCATTCTGATCTGCAAGTGACCTTGAGCTAATTGTTTCCTTACACTGTTACATGAAGGTCATTATACTTTCTAATCTCAAACTCTATTTATTTACAGGTAGCAATACTGTATCAATACCATAAAGGTAACCTTTAAATTGTATTTGTATATGTTTATGGGGTGGAATTGTAGGATGATTTATAAACAAATTTGTGATTGCTGTTTTCAGGTTACTGTCATTGTATGAATGTAAACAAGATACAGTGAATTTTTTCATGTGGTTTTTTTGGAATGGAATAGGGTGCTGAAACTGACAATTTCATGATCAATGACAGAACTACAACCTCTTTGAAAATTAGCAAGAGCTATGCCTGCTAAAACTCCATACTTCCTAGTACAAATGTACTCAGCAGTGCATTTCTTCAGAATTTGTGTCTTAGTGCTGTCATCTTTTAAATAATATTACGCAAGAGTTGGCTGGTACCCAGAGTGTGTCTATCCTCTGCATTCATTACTGAATACTAAATGTTCCAGTCTCTTAAGGCCCCTTTAAATGACAATGCTGCTACAGTTTTTGCTTTAAGATTTTTGTTGGCATGTGAAAATGTGGATAACCAGAAAAGCTTATGGTTTGCTTTAATGACAAGTTACCTGAAGGAGTACAGTGGCCTCCGTATTGACCTCTCTAAACACTGTCAATGCTCAGCATATCCCAGGATCAAACACCTCATGAGAATGGACTGAATTGATTTGCTGTTTCCTGCTTTCTTATTGAATGCTTTTATATTCTTTCATAAAGTAGTAAAGCTCCAATCATATAAAATTAAGAGGTCATCGTGAAATGACAGAAGTGGCTAATTAGTAGAGCCACTGCATACTTTAAGGCCCTGATTCAGGAACATCTATCAATACTGTGGATACTGCTTAATCATGAAATCAATACCTCAAATTAAGCACATGTGCTCACCACTTGGCCTGAGGCTGATTTGCAACAGCATTTCCATAGTATTTAAGAACACAGTGTTAGCTTACTTCGAATCATTTTCTGATCATCTTAGTGTTCAAACATCTACAGAGTTGCTTTCCCCTAATGAGACTCAGGAAAAATATGAAGATATTGTTAGCTGTTGAGACTTCGTATCATGGGGCTAGGGGAAACATTTCACAAGACATGTAGCTGTCATGAGGTTTCCAAACTTTGGCTTCTAGACTCATCCTCAGCAACCAGGCACTGGTGACAATGGAGGGCAAAGACAGCAAAGCAGTCTGAAAGGTTTCGAGCCTCTGCTGAAATCTTGCCTGCAAGGGAAAAAACTGACAGGCAAAAACCCCCCTAGTAAAAATAGCCAAAAATAGCCCCCCTGACCCCCAACCTATGGGAACAAACAGAGTTTTGGATGCTGAGACTGACCTTTTGAGATCTCAAGCTGGCCCATGTTGCGCTGAGGCTTTCTTCTTACCTTGCCAGACTTTGGCAGCCTCCGATACCACACCTGCTGTTTACCCTGCAAGCTGGTGACCAAGCTGTTTGTGCCAACCTAATGCATTTGCTCCATCATGGTCTGCCCTCACCATAATCAGGAATCAAGGCACAAAAGTTTCACTGTACAAAGGGTAGGCAGACTGGGAACAAAAAAAAAAAAATAATGGTGTACACCTTTTCTAATTCTGAGCTTTGATATTGATGTGACAGAAATTCAACATATGATAAAATTTGATTAAAATGAGTATGTGTAAATGCATAAGGGGATGAAACTACACACCAAAGACAGGATGAATGACTGATATCTGAAATATTGAGCTATGATAGATGAGGACAACAGCAGTGGTAAAAGAAATATTTAGACTACAGATGATGCTGGGAGAAAAAAATTGTTCTTATATCTTATGGGTAAAGCTGGCTCCTCTTAATAAATTAATCTTTCCTCAGATGCAGTTGTGTAGGGAAACTCTGACAAGCATGCAGTTTTGGTGACAGGTTTCATGGACGTCTGTAGGGCATTTGCTCTTTCTAAGCGGGACAGTTCATTTCAAATGGCCACTGCAGAGCTTACTCACCACCCAGTGCTTGCAGGATGCATGTAAGCATGCCGGCTCTCAGTACACGGGATCTCCACCTTCTGAAACTCAGGCCGTTTCTTCACATTAGCTCCAAAATTAGCAACTGATTCATTCTGGTGTGCTAGCAATGGCACCAGCTTGAGGACACCTGGAGCAGTATCTTCTGGAGATAAATACATAACGTGTATTAAGCCCAAGTCATGATCTCACAGCTCAGATAGTATTAATGAAGAAAAAAAATTCATTTAAAGCCCATCCAGAAATACCAGTCTGTGGAATCAGTCCCTTGCTCATTCCTATGGGCACAGAGCTGTGATGAAGCCTTTACCATGACCTGTGAAGATGTCATCTTCCTGGCAGCCTTCCCCAGCCACTTGTGGCCTCACCATTTGGAAGCAAGCCGTGAAGACCCCATGCAGGGATGCTATATCTGCTTGGTTATTATTAGTTGCCTGGTACGGCTACTGTTGTATTCCTGGTATCTTTCCTCATGCTGCTGCACATGGTCACATGCCAGAATTTCAGGAGCAGGGCAAAGTGAGAGAACTCTTTGTGTGCAGGGACAGGGCAGCCATTCTGAAACCACGTGCTGGGCTCAGGTGCCCATGGGGCTCTGAAGCACTGACCTCTCCTAGATAGCAAGTGCCCACTGCTCCTCCCCGAGAAGATGGGGGGGAACCAGTCAGATGGAAGAGTTGTATGGATGGAGACAAAGGCAGGGAGATCAGTCACCACCCACCGTCAGAATCAAGCCAGGTTCCAACTGGGGAAAATGAGTTTAGTTTCTTACCTATTTAAGTAAGTCTGGAAAGTGAGCAATAAAGACAAAAACTAAAGCACCTTCCTCCCCTCATGCACTCACCCCAGCTCAACACGTCTCCCTGTTTGCAGATTCCTTCACCCTTTCCCTGCAGCCAGAGCAGAGGAATGGGTAATGGGTATTGTGATCAGCTATGACAGCTCCTCTCCTTCCTCCTCAGGTAGCTTTCACACCTTCTCTCTCATGCAAGACTGGCCCAGGAGGAGTTTTCCAGCAGCCCAGCTGAGCACATAAGGAGGAGGCTGTGTAATGGCCCTGCTGGGGAAAGCAGCGCGTGCCTTGCAGACAAAGACTTAATAAGTGCCACTCCCAAGGCCCAATGGGAGCCGAAAAATGGATGTGTGCACATTTCCTTCCCTTCTGGATTCTGCAGGGTTGTTTGCAAGCAGTTTGGAGAAGTTCATTTTCCCAGCGGGGAGCAGACCTCTGGTTAGCAATCAATAAAGCAATCCTTTAATATTCCTCTGACTGGGCAAGAAAAAAGGTGTATACTATAAATTTGTATGGAATGGAAGCTGCCCCCCTCCCTCTGAGGAAAAGCCTGCAATAGAGAAAGATGGATAAACAAATAATCCTCTGGTTTTAATGAACACATCCATTATATCAGCTATAGTTATGGCAACAGGAATTATGTACTTCAAGGCAGCATCTCTTGTGCCTTGTAAACACCTCAGCCTTCTGTCAGGGCCCCCGCTGGGGCTATTTGCAGCTTCAATATTACAAGGTAGCTACTCTCTAATTATACACAACTGGATTGGTTTCCACCACTCAGGTCCTTGGTTAACCCTTAATAATAATTAAATTTTTACTGTTACACTGTATATCAGCTTAAAACTTTCAAGATGCTAAGGTGTCCCAGTAGAGTAGAAAACCTATTAAGATATCAAGACATGCATGCTTTGCAACTTCTGTTTTCATTAGTGGCAAAAGGCCCCACAGAAAGAAAAAATAAAATAAAAAGGGAACAACACAAAGTCACTGAAACTGGGACTGAGAGTTTATACAACAAGGCTTGCATTGCAAGAGGTCTGTTGTCCTCATTTACTTTTTCTATTTTTTTACAAAGAATTAGCCCGTACTCAGGACTTGGTTCTAACATATGAGTGTGTTAATCAGAGCTACATTAAGCAGCCAGTATGTGACACACAGACCTTGCTCAGTTGACTGAGTTTTCCTCTGTGCTAAGCCTGGAGAGATTTTATTTGTCTTGTCAGTGGGGACTGCAGACTTTATGTAGGCACTTATTTAAGTCTTCTTATGAACAGCAATGGCCTGCTTAGAGCAGATGAGGTGAAAGAAAGGGAATTATCTGCTGCCAGCACAGCGCAGTTCTTCAAAGTGATGCCCTTTGAACCAAATGATCAAAATTGCTCTAAGACCTTCTGCCTAGCCTGCACCCATAGGGAAAAAAAAAAAGGAGAAGGTGAAAGAGTGGAAACCCTCCCCCTGTCAATCTTTTGCTACCAGCGTTCCTCCCTTTCCTCCCATAGCACCTGATTAAAGCCATAGGCTGGGCTCTGCTTTCTTTGTCACAGGTTGCAATCAAGCAAATCAAGAAATACACATTTCTCTTGGTCCAGGAAACATTCAGGGATACAGAAGAACAGCTGGTGAGAAGTGAATGTGGAGTCATTTGACAGGAAGGAAGATCTACCCCTGAGAGCAATTCCAGAGGAAATAAACATCAAAATGAATGACTTACAAGGCACTGTATCCTCATTTGTTGCAAATTGAATACTCCTACCGCACATAAATATTCTTGAGCAGAGATCTGATCTTCTGGGCTCCCAGCTATTAAAACAGCACAGTTTTAACAGCATGCAAGGAGAGGCTGAACAAACATCTTAGCTGTAAAACTCATTAATGAGCCATCATAAAACAGTAAATTTGAGAGTATAAATGCTAGAAAATCAAGTCAGGTCTCACTGTATTCATACATGGATGAACAGAGGAAATAGCAGGGAGAAGAGCACCTCAGATCGGGTGGAGTAACTGCTGGGTGAGCTGTGAAAGGACAGGATGCTCCTACATTGCAGAACCAGTCACAGGTGCTCTTCAGCAGGAGGTGCAGGGACAATGCATCGCTCAAAGCCGAAGGGTTTGTCAGCAACACACAGGCATTTGGGAGTGATCTCTTCTGCAGCTTGGTAAGCTGAGAGTGCAACAGAGGGATAATGACCTCTACAACCAGATCTGGAAGCAGGTAAAAGCAAATGCACTGGTGGATTCATAGTAGAACACCCTGAATGCGGCTGTGGTAGATGCTGGAATGAGAGACTGCTGAAACGCAAGGATTCTCATTTTCTCTTCCATGTGTCTTCAGGCCAAAGCTGACTGGTTGTGTTTTCCTGTATCACCTAAAGGGAAAACAACCTGTTTAGGGTATCTCCAGGAAGACAAATACAGATTAAGAGCTGTCCTGCCAGTTGATGTGGGTAATTTAAAGAACACAGACACCAATGGAAAGAATGGTCTTATTTTATTATGAATATTAAAGCTACACAAAAGTAAAAGGATACATTGAATAAAACTACATGCTTGGCTTTAGCAACAAGCAAAAATAGGCAAGGTAAATGCCCTTAATCATTACTATGCCAGAGAAAGGATAGTGATTGAGAAAGATACATCACCAATTGCCTAAATACTTTACCATCATCCAGCGACTGGAGTTGCAGTGAGGACCTGGAGATTCTCCCTCTGGGAGCCATTTCTAGAACTCTGTTTTAGCCAGGAAAATTATTACATTATTAAATAAACCTTTGGGTATTCATTCAAATTTGCTTTTCCTTCTTTACTTTTACAGCTTCAACAACTGTAGCAAGTGCATGTAGAGGTATGTGTCAGTCCTGACAATGCAATTTGCATGATGCTTTTGCTGCATTCTCTCTGTTTAAACCCAGGAGAGGTGGCTGTGATTTCTTTAATGGTGAGGTTTCCTGCATTTATCAGAATGATGAAAACAAGGGGTTCTTTATTTCTCCTGTGGATATGAAAACACAGACGGTTTACTGTCATATTTTCAAAAGGCATACTTTTTAGAGATACATATTTCTCTAAATACATACATATTTCTGAGCCTTGATTCTACAATATTAATTGTATAGTTGCTTATTTGTTCATGCAAATGTGGCCACTGGATGTCTACACTTGTGGTTGAATGTGAATGTATGCAAAATGAAAATCATTACAAATTCAGCCTGATGTACCTGAAAATACACAAGAAAGAACAGCTTTTATAACAGCTTTTTTCTACCAATATATTCAGTTTTCATTTCTTTCATTTGTTACAGGGAGATATTGCAAGGTTTATGAGCCTTTCTGAATTTGCTAATGGACTTATCTACTAAAGCAGGACCTTGAAATATGCATGTTCTTTTCTCTGAACTAATATTCTTTGCCATTTTCTCCTTTGAGAAACTGCTTAAATTTATTTAGCAAATTTCCAAAATAACTTTGTTTTGGTTTTAATTTTTCATTTGTATAATGTGGGTCAGAGGCGACAAGAAATAATTTGGCTGTCCCTGAATATTATCTCACAAAATTTTGCACCAACACACTGAGCAAAAGGCTGGATAGAGGGAGGACTGTGACAGAAATAGCAAAAAAAAAGCAGCTCCAGAATGTCTGGCAGGGATACAGTGTGCAGCATTATAATGCCATCATACCCTCTCAGCATGCTGCTTTATATAAGTTGAAGATGGTTTTTTGCCTTGTCAATTGCAGTGTACAAAGAGAAAAGAATGTCTGGTAGAGTTCTCCTTTCTAACGTTTAAATTCAAACTTTTTCTGTGGAACTCGGTTTTTGGGTTTTTTGGGCTTTTTTTTTTTTGGTAGAATAGCTTCAGATGTTGGCTTTTTTATTTTTTTCCCTCCTTCTTCTGATTTTTCATTTTTTGCCTGTGCCTAGGCAGCCAGTTTTTAATATTTCCGTTTTTACTTTCCTCCCCCTTTCCGTATTCCATATTTTTTTATGCTTAGAAAGGTTACAGAGTGACAAAAGAATGGAGATGATGCAGGATTTTTGCTCTGCAACTTAAAAACACTGCAAAGTATTTGAAAACTGGGTGTGCAGAGAAGAATGAGAAGATGAAATCACAAATAAAAAACCATTTTATTTTATTTTATTTCATTTCATTTTATTTTATTTCATTTTATTTTATATTATTTTATATTATTTTTTCAGATCAACAGAGGGGAAAATATACAATTAAAATGAATGTTGACATTTTAAAAAGATAATACAAAAATAATGTTTCCGCTTCCAATTTTTTCCAAAGTTCTTAGCTAAAAAACAGTTATCCCATTTATAAACAAAAGTAAGTCCATCTCTTTAAAAAAGTTTTAGCATGAAGGGAACATTCAGTTGAAAAACCTTGATCCTTCCTACTAAACCCTCTTATTCCAGTCACTAATACCTAGATTTTCAATCATGCTTCTATTTCTGTGGTCCCACTGTAGCAGCTGATCAGAAGCTCAGTGGTCAGTTTAAACCACAAACTCTTTACTATGTACTGGTACAATGATTGATAGTCCATCACCCACATTATAAGGGAATAAACTGTATTACCTCCAGGCAAAAATCAAAGAAAAACTTATTCTATAGCCTAATAAAGTTGCAAGTCATTAGTCCTTCAGATTTTCTATTGGTTTAAGAATTTATTTAGACAAAAATTTCTATAGGCAGCCACATAATAGTTATATCAGAGAGTTATCAACTCAGAAATTGCACTGCAGTGTGATACACGAGCTCAAGATTCAGACAGTCTAACGTGTGTGTATCCCTGAGTTTTGTAGAGGGTTCATACCTGCAGTTTGTGAACTCTGCTGGGTAATCTCTGCATGGGGAATGTCAGGTCAAAGCAAAACTCAACAGACTGATAGGCTTGTCTTCAGGAATGTTTGGTAAAATAGAGGTTAAATAAGTCTGTGTTCATTGGGAGACTGTTTGAAGCACAGTGCACACATCCGTGCAGGTGGTACAGGGATGGCATTGCTCTGCTGTCAGCCAAGTTCATGGTCGATTTGGCAGCCCTACTTCTCTGAACCATGAATGAAATCCTGGCCCCACAAAGGGAGAGGAAAAGCTCCCACCAGGGTGAGTAAGAAAGGGATTATGCTACACCTTCCATGGAAGGCCAAAGTTTGTACTCTTATTTGTACTGCCTGAAGCTGGATGTGAGATTTTGTCATTATGTCCTTGGCTTGGGTTTAATCTGTTTTGTTACTATAATCCATTGGTTTGTAAAACAGATGTAAAATTTCACAAGGAACCTCATTGTTTTAAAATTATACTTTGTGATGAAAATGGCTCTATGAATGCAAAGGAGTAAAAATCATGTGAAAATTTCAGATTCTACCCTCAGCATTCATGTTTATGTGGCAGCGGATTGAACACATTATGAGATGAACCCCCAGTACAGACCTCCAGAAGTCAGTTTAAATCCCCAGTCAATGCATTCCCCTATTGTCCTGCTGGGTCTATCAAATTATGTGATAATAAAAGAGACACTGGAAATGGAGCAACATCAAATAAGTTAAAATAAAATAAGTAATAATACTTATTGAAAACAAAACAAAACAAAATAAAACAAAACAAAAACCCACCACCACCACAATAACAACAACAACAACAAATAATAATCCAGAAAAAAAAACCCTAGGAGGTCTTCATTGCCATATGAAAAAATATCCCCCAGTGTTTCAAATAAATTCTCATCTCCTTGAAGTGATCTTTCCATGAGATGTATTAATATATTTTAAAAAACAAGCTCTCTGCCACACTGCAAGTTACTTGTTGACTTATTTGGTGGCCCCTGAGAGAACATCAGGAGAGCTTTATTTGGAAGGACATTGGTGAGCAGATTAAACAGGCTTCTGGCTGCATTCAATTTTCTCTGGTTTGGGGAGATTTTGCACCTTTCTTGAAGATTGTATCAGCTGGGATTAGCACATTCCATTTCCTGCACTCCTCATAAAGCTGAGAACTAAAGAAAATTAAAATAAAGGTCAGTGAACTTGGCTACGCTTTTCTCTTGCTAAGAATTTGCCCGTATGTTTACTTCTTTTTGCTTTGATCACATTTTGTTTTGGCAGGCTCTGTGTATGTGTGCATGTGTAGGGCTTTTATGGTTTTCCATTCCCCTATGTAACCGCTGCGTGAATTCATCAGAATTCAGCCCACTTCCGTTTGCTTTAGTTTATGGAAACAATTTGTGTGTATCGTTGTTTTCAGTCTTTCTTCAAATTAGTTCTGACTTATCGAGAGAGGGTGTCCCAAGGTGTCCCTTTCTTTTGCATTGGCAGTGCTCCCTTCTCCCTCACATCCCACATGTCCCCTCCTGCTTGGCCTGCACAGAGCCTCCCTGTCCTGCTGTGCAAATCATTTACAGCCTCTCCAGGAGCCTCTTTTCCACCACCCTGCAGCACCAGCAAAGGGATTTTGAGAACACTTGTCCCTTTTGTTCTGGACCAGGGGCACTAAACCCATGTCACAGCCCGTCAGTCAGTTGCTTGGTAGTTAATTTGGGTCATTTGAATAGACTGGATTTAGATTAGTAACCCAATTGTCACTACCAACCTCCTGAGCCAACTGCTAATCTTTGTGTATTTATACACCTGTTTCTTCTTATCATAGTTCTGAAAAAATACACAAAGGACTTTTTTTTTGAATGTATATACACCTGCAACCGCCCCTCAGAAGAGGTCTGGGACCAGGCCTGGCAGCTTATTAACCTGTGTTTGCTGGCCGATGTACAGGCCTGGAAACTGCATGGCAAACTCACAAACAGTTTCTAGTCAAGGTTTCACAGTCAAAAAGCCTCCGAGCACCAGGCAGAGGAGGCAGCTCCTCGGCAGTGCCCACAGGAGCCAAAGGAGTGGGTGGACATGAGGGGTTGATGTGAGGGGTACCTTTGCAGCCTTCCCTGGCCTCAGATCATGCTGGCTGTTCTGGCCTGCCGTGCACTGCCCTTGCCATTTCCTTGAGTGCTCAGAGGCTCTTTGCCAATTCCCCATTAGTCTGTCGTAATGAGGTCCAGCTTCTGTTTGATTTCCATGATGAGTCTGAGCAGCAGGGCCCAGGAAAAGTCAAATAAGGGCAGATACTTTATGTGACCAGATCTGAAGTGTGGCTGAGCTTCACTAAACCTACAAGGGACAGCAAAGGGTAAAACAGCTTACACTGGCCATGCCTTAGTGCTTTTCTTCCTCCTGCCTCTAATTCCCCATTCTAAGCATCTTGGGTCGGCAAAGAGCTTTACCACATATGTCATTAGAGCTTCTATTCATTTCCTTTTTTCTTTCTCACCAATATATTTCAAGTTAATTTTGACTTAAATCTCACAAACTCTGAGACTGCCAGTACCCCTCTGTGTAGGGAGACTTTCTCAAAAAGCTCACCCTGCAGCTTCACCTTTCCATTTCACCTTCCCATTTCACAGCAAGTCCAGGTGAGTAAAAATCATGTGAATGCTGCTCTCTGGGTTGTACCACATGGTAAATCTTTGGGAAGTACAAAACATCTGGCTCCCACGGCTCAAGTTCTTGCTTCTTGCTTTATGTTCAAGTGAGCAAACTAATGCATGAATTTGCCATCTGTAATTCCTGCTTAGCTAAGAGATTAAAAAGGAAGATTAGGATCAGAGGGAGGGAGATTTGTTGGTATTATGGGCAGAGAAAATGTTAAATATTTGAGTAAGTAAAATACGTAAATGAATGTATTTAGAGTTTAGGACTTTCCTTAATTAAACATATGTCAGGAATACATGCCAGTCAAAGTTCCTGTCACAAGTTCGGGGGTCCAGAGACAACTACTGAAAAACATACTTCAGTACTGCAGAGATTAGGAGCAGTTTGCAGACATTTTTTACTCAAGGTCTACTTAGCTGCTTCCATTCATGGAAAACCTGGCACCAGGCTGAGCACCATCTGTGAAGCTCTGCACGACAGAGATCTGGTGAGGCACTTGGGAAGATGTCTATTTCTCATCACATATGTAATTTTTACTAGAAAACAGGCTGTGGAGCAACCTGCAAATCATCAAAACATATGCTATCAGAGGAAGGCAGAAATAAACACTGTCCACAATGGATAGCCACTCTCCAGCTGCAGTATGGAAAGAGTTGAATCACAAGGAGGTTGCTACAAAAAGATACCTGAAGCACTATATGCCACAATCACGAAAAATAAAGCATGCATAAAATGGAAATGGATTGTTACCAACACACTGTGCTAGGGCAGGACTGGTGGTGTCTATATATCAGTGATCAAGAATAAGCAACAATGCCAAGGCATTTTTGTTGCTAAGGATGGCACTGTTGTGAGACATTTTAAAGGGCATGACAAAGCTAAGGCAATTAACAAATGAAATTAGCTGATGGAAAATATATACTGTGAGGAATTTTTGAAGCACTTGTGCTAATTATGTTTCACAATAGCAACGCACCATATTGGTCACATTAGCTCATCAAAGACTTCATTTTGGTTATACAGCTGTGGAGAAAAAGTTAGAATGCATAAAAAATGGAATAGAAACTAATATCTAAAACTTTGTCGTGTCATTATACACAGCAACGCTGAAGCACATTCACTTGGTATTCTGCTCTGCTCATTTTCCTATCTCAGTTACACTGCAGAAATTAATAAAGATTCAGAGTCTGGATATGAACTAATATGTAACTGTCCTGACACTTCGGAGTTCGAGGGACAAGCTCTCCTTTTGACTTCTTGTTGAACTGATGAATGTAACTATTAATGAACAGAAAATGAAGCTGAGTGACAGAAGGGTAATGCCATCTCCCTCTTCCTGATCTGTTGAAGAAATTATGTCTTCAATTACATAAATTAAACTATGGCCACTTCTTTTCCCAGGTCAATGAACACCCACGTTACCTTCTTCTCCTCAGTCTTCGAAGTTAAGAAGGAGCACAGCAGTGAAAAAATCATGCTCCATATGCTCCTACAAAAAAGTCCCACTGTAAAAAACTGTGTCAGAAAGCCACTGTTTTCCCTGTGGACTTATGTGATGACCTGCAGGATATTCTTGGAATGGGTGACAGACAGAGCCTGAATAATTGGAAATTGTGATGTAGATGGTGCTGCTGCTGCTGCACCACAGCCATAGTGTGCTAAACCTGTGTCCTTTAGTTACCACAGCTCTTGAAGAATTCAGCTAGGCAATCATATATATCAGGAGGCTTAGTGCAGTCAAGTGACAAATAGGGATAATTGGATGCAGTTCAAATGGGCTTTCGTAGCATCCACTCACAGGCATGGGCAGACAATGGCTTTCTAAGTAAGGAGATGGCAAGGCATGTGTGAAAAATGATCCCTTTGGCAATAATTCTGCTGGTGACAGATAATCAGAAATTTAAATGTTATTCTCATCTTTGGAGAGTTCCTAAAGTAATGGAGGATGCATGAAAGCATTTGTATTTGAAGAGAGAAGCTAAATATTTTAATATTACAGAACAGGATGCACAGCACTGGACAGAAAAATGATGAAATCCCAGTGCAGTTTATCTTGTGCAGTTGCCACACTAATTACAGATCAATTACTTCTCAGTTGTTTGCAGCCTTATCAAAGAATAGTAAATTTACTGAAAGCAAAATGTGATAAGATGTCTTTTCATTATTACGATAGATTTGTTGAAACAGCTCTGACATTGAGATTAATAAAAGCTTTCCCAGAGGTAATACGATCTGTATGTATATAGTCTGAATTTTAAAAGCTGAAAACTTGATCCTAGGCACTAGCATAAAAATTTCTGCTTCTATTAATTGTTACCATGAAAACATCCTTAGGACAGTGGAGGTGGAGGAAAGAACAAAATGAGTCAGTTGATAAGCTGAAAGCTTGTTATTAGAATATAACTATACCTTTTGCCTTCCACAGATCAGATAATGAATGAGAGTGAAGTACAAAAACTGAGAAAATCTCATGTTTTGAGTAGGGTGACAAGTGAAAGAATGCAGGGGAATAAGGGATGAGTTTTATAGAATACGAGCAAAGAGGGAAGAAAGCAATGAACCAGCAAAGTATTAAAAAGAATTAAACACAGTTCTGTAGTTTTAGGAGAGGCACTACACAGCAAAATACATTGATTTTCCCCCCAACATTTCCCATGTTTTGACTTCTCCACCAGAATTGCCATTGACTTTCTATATAAATCCTGAGAGCTCTCTCTACATGAATTGCATATCAGCAACATGAGCTTACACTTCTTAAACTTGTTCTGAAGACAAGAGTACACATTTTTACTGATCTCAGCTTTTGAAATTCTGGAGAATTGTTGTGATTACAATGTTGTTCTCTTTCAGGTCTCTTACAGTATTCTGGATGGGATTTGGTTTAGGTTCTGCTTTTGGTTTGTTTCTTGTTTGTTTGTTTGATTGTTTGTTTGTTGGGTTTTACTTTTTACTTTCCTGCCAAAATTGGCCAGACTTGAGAATAAATAGAGCCTAGCTTGTAATTATCTGACAGCAATAATTTAATGGTTTTGTTGCTCTGATAATTATTTAATATACCATAGCCATTACTTTTTACTGCCCTACTCATCTGGGACAGCCCAGTCTCTTGTAAAATACAGCTTTGCTCTGGTAAGTTAAAAAAATTTCATCCAAAAATGCATTGTCTAATTCACATGTCTTTGCCCATATTTTATCAGGATGTGTCAACCATGATGGGAGACTTTGAAATAGACTTCGGGGTGAATCTGTAATGGGTCGCAGAAATCTTCCTCATCATTTCCTGTTTCACTTAAGCAAATTTTTCTCAGAGTTTTATATAAAATTCCTAGGTGCCTACTTATTCTCCTGTATTTAATTCAAGCTTGCAAGACAGGATTTAACCCAAGAAAATACCTGGGCTAAGGTACTGAAAGACTGATTGTTGATATGTTCCACAGTGCCTCCTGTGGATGTATCCCCAAGGATCTGGTCATGTAATCTCATCAGAGTAAATAGCGCTAACCTGTGATTTCTGGTGATAGCCTTTGAGTTAGAAAGACACTTTCTATGCAGTCGTGTCTGAGATGCCCCTGCTAGGACTTAACAACAACCACTTGTGTCACTGAAAGAGATGGAAATTGTATTATAAATACTAATAAATGTGCAGAAAAGGTCACTTTTCCACCTTTGCCCAGCTGTGGAGGATGTATCTTACTTCAGGTATTCTCAGAGGGAGAAGTTCCTTTTGGGAACTAGAGCTTGTTTAAGGTTCTGGGACTGGGAGCTCATTCCTACTCTGCTTAAGGGCCCTGAAGGTTTACACTAATTTCAGGGACTTGAACAACCTCATGTGCTGCTCCAATTAATTTTTGAAGAGCAAGTGTAGCTATTGACAGTTTTCATGGCTTAGGAACACTCTTTGGTTACATTTTTTTTCTTGCTTAAGCTCCAACCTATCCTTTGGAAGCTGGGAGTTTTTGGAGGAAATGCACAGCTCTGACTCCAGAACTGACACCTGTGCTTATGGAGCTGGTTAGAGCTGTGCTGCATCGGGCCCACAGATGCTAGTAAAACCTAGTACAGAAGAGGGCAATAGCAGAAGCTGCATAAAACCTGAGACAGACAAAAAAGCCTGTTGGAGGGATGGGTAAGACAAGAGAGGAAACTTCACAGGAAAAGATTGTTTAGCTGTCATGAAGAAACATGACCGTGAAAAATGTGAAGTTTTTCAAATAATTGCCAGGCATTTATGCAAATTATAGTAACACAGAAAACTCTTTTCTTTACCTTTGCCCCACAGCATGATAGACTACAAGGAGGTTCAAGTACACTCAGAACACAAACATGGAAATCATGATTCTCCTGGGGAACAGCCAGTCTGTGGAGTTCACTGATGTAGCAGGTCCCCGAGTTAACTAGTCTGGATACTTGAAAGATCTTTATAAATTTATGACAGCTTACAATATTTACAGGTTTGCAAACTGGAACAGCAATAAGCATGGTATAGAAGCTCTGTGAGCCAGAAGACACCCTCTGGTGTGTTTATTGCATTTGGGGTGTCTTTCCTGTTTGCACATCAAAGCCTTGGAGCTCCTTCTCAAGGTTCTGGTGTGGGCTGTTGAGTTAGGAGGGAAACTGCTCTCAGTGGAACTCGTGACATGATCCAGCATAGCAAATCCCATGCTGTTAAATCAAGGCTTTAAAGACATTTCTTAGTATTCAGAGAGGCCTTTCCTTTTTAGGCAACAATGGAAAATAATCTGGATAGACCCTGACCCTTAACCCACAACAGTGAATGTCTCAAGCATGGTACAACGGATCAGAGTTGTTCTTAGTGCCCTCTGCCCTTTAGCATGTCTGAAAGGCAAACTTCTCACAGAATCGGATATAATCACTCCTGAATGCTTAGCATCCCTGGGGTTTCAGCTTTAGGGCATTGGGGGTGGAAAGATGACCTCCTGAGGACCCTCCAGCCCTTTTCCTTATAATTCTATGATTCAAACTGTCAACTAGAGGTATTCCAATGAATTTTGAGCTGAACACAGGATGAAAGTGACTTACATAGAAAAAATATTGCCCAAACATTATTCATTAGCATGTAACTTCTATTAGTGAGCCAAGTTGCTTTAACTGATTGGTTTTGTCACTCGATACGCTTGAAGCATCTCATGCTGAGCAGATGCTGATTCTGTGCGTGGCAGGGTCACTTCATACCTAGGGCACTGAAAATCTAAAGTTATTCAGAATTCTCTGAAGTGTAAACAAAGTCTTTCATGATAAGCAGATGAATAATGGTACAACAGTCATAAATCTGATTAAACCACTTCACACATATTACCACATTGCATGCAATCACCTTGCCTCAGGGTTTGTCCAGCAGTTCTGGATTTTCCCAGGTTATGGGGAAACCAGATGGAGAACTATTTAATATGAGTGGAGGCCAGTTGACTGCCAAAAGCACTAAGATTGCTAAGCCCACATTTCACTTCTCTCTCTCAGTTTTGGGCTTTGGAGGTTTTTTTGTCACAGTGCTCTACAGGTCCTCAGTTTGGGGCATTTGAGGAGCAACTTTCATAACTGAGATACCCTTTTGCGAAAAAGGAAAGCTGCACAGAAGTGGCATGGACAAGCACATACCTAGGGTCCAATGGTCCAAGCCTCCAGAGTGGTGCTGTGCTAGTCAGCCTTCCTTCCCTGCTGGCTTGCAGCTTATACTTGTGAGGATAAAGGTTTTTTTCCTTCACTCTTATAAAAATTAAAGGGCCTGAATTTTACCATGCTTAATAGTGCAATTTGGCATGGCTCTAATATAGGAGGGAAGTCCTTCCCTTCCCTTCCCTTCCCTTCCCTTCCCTTCCCTTCCCTTCCCTTCCCTTCCCGAAACTTCCCGAAACTTCCCGAAACTTCCCGAAACTTCCCGAAACTTCCCGAAACTTCCCGAAACTTCCCTTCCCTTCCCGAAACTTCCCAAAACTTCCCTTCCCGAAACTTCCCTTCCCAAAACTTCCCTTCCCGAAACTTCCCTTCCCTTCCCAAAACTTCCCTTCCCGAAACTTCCCTTCCCTTCCCGAAACTTCCCTTCCCGAAACTTCCCTTCCCTTCCCGAAACTTCCCTTCCCTTCCCGAAACTTCCCTTCCCGAAAATTCCCTTACCGAAACGTCCCTTCCCAAAACTTCCCTTCCCAAAACTTCCCTTCCTGAAACTTCCCTTCCCGAAACTTCCCTTCCCTTCCCGAAACTTCCCTTCCCTTCCCGAAACTTCCCTTCCCGAAAATTCCCTTCCCGAAACTTCCCTTCCCAAAACTTCCCTTCCCAAAACTTCCCTTCCTGAAACTTCCCAAAACTTCCCTTCCCGAAACTTCCCTTCCCTGCCATTAGATACACATCATGGCTGTGATTTCTTTCTCTGGTGGCTGCTTTTGACAAGTCCTGTGTGTATGTGAGGAAACTCCTTCATAGATCTTCATGATTTCTTTTCCAGGTGAACTTACAGAGGGTACCATCAGATAGGGAAGAACAGATTGTTTCTTCCTATTTTCACAAGCAAGTTAGAAGCCTTTGCCTGTAGGCTTTCTTTATCTGCCTGCACAAATAATCTTTCAGATAACAGCTGTACTGGTTTTTGTGCCCTACCTTAAAGAGGGCAGTTCTTGAAAAACAGGTCCCTTCTAAGTCTTTAAATTCTGCCCAGTTCCTTGTGAGAGACAATGTGAAGTACTAGGACCCTCTGATGGTCTCTAAGGAGTAATTCAGAGGACCTGCACAAAGGCCTGAGGGGAGGTTCTCCTTGTGATCACCGATAGACAAATGGGATTTGAACTGTCCCCATAGGACACAAGATTTGTAGGGTTTGCTGTCCTGGGATCTGTTGCTGTGAACCTTGGCTCATCTTTTTTTTTTACCAGCATGAAAATCACTATAGAATTAATGTAATGTAATTACAATGTTGAATATCCCCCAGCTCTCTACATTAGATACATGTATTAAGTTACCTAAATGGACCAGTGTCCAGTCAGGACAGCATTTTCCGGACTCCTGACTCACTGGTGGTCTGGGACTGAAGTGAGCTAAGTAATATTGTAATAATTCTTACAAATTATTTAACATATATTAAATTATTTTCTTGAAAGGCTTCTTCCGCCACTGCTGATTTGTATCATGGAGCCTGAAGTGCTCTGCTTCCATTTAAATCTTTTTGTACCTAAACCTCTGCCTTCTGCTGCCCTACCTGTCTTGATCTTTTTGCAGCAGCCACTTCAGAATTTGGAGATAAGGGGCCAGCTAACATAGCAGCGTTTTTTTTTTTTACTTTCCATGGCCATTAACGTTTTTTCCTTTTAGTGCTTTTTTTCTTTTCTTAAAAAGGTACCTTTGTCTATAGCTTCCTGCTACAACTTCAAGGAAGAGACATTTATCTATTACCTTGCTGCTGCATTGTGAAAGTCATGAATTATGTTCGTCTACTCAGATAGACTTTCACCCTGCTTTCAGTAGGTCTCCATTAACCCGCATCTGCCAAATTAAACTGACAGGTTTAGAAAAACTTGACACAACAGATTCTAAAATTAGGCCTGCTACAAAAATCAGAGGGATTGAGACCATGGTTTTCTCCCTCTGTGCAGCTTTAGTTGAATCAGAGTGACATGATAATACAAAGAGGTAAAAAAGAGAAACAATGTTTCAGTCCTCCTTTATAATAGGGTTTTGTTATTCTTGCTTTAAATTTCAGTGACAAAAGTAGTTCAGAAATCACTAACAAGACTTTTCTGACATAGATGTGCCTTGTGTTCCTTCACTGGGGGCTTTATTCTTTTTTTTTTTTTTTTCCCTGACTATTCTGAGAACTTCCAAGGACAGTATGTGGAGGGATTGTTAGAAAAGAAGGGAACATCATTTTAAAAAGAAATTGCCAAGCTTAATTGGTCAAAAATGGACATGAGCTAAAGCCCCAAAGAATGAAATCCCTGCAGACAGTTTATATTCACTCTGAAGTGCTGTCAGTGAAACTGGGAATTTTAAAAGGATTTTGGCCAGATTTTCAAAAAAATCAGCTGTTTTAGCAGAAGTCTTGGCAGTGAATTCACAGGCAGGCTTGAAAGCTTTCTCCATACTGAGAACTTCCCGTGGTGAGCCCCACACTCTCCTGCTGTATAGGGACCCAGGGCTGGAACAATTTTATTGACTAAGTTACTGTCTTTGGAAAGTAAAGGAAACAGAGGAGATGGCACAGCAAATCCAGGCTATCCCGAGATCGCACACCGCCATCTCTGTATTGAACTTCCCCTCACAAAACTCCTGAAGGACTTGACTTGCTAGGAGCACTGGATTAGCAAATATATAACACCAAATCTTGACCTTCCTTAGCATTTCTTACTCTTTGTCACAGAGATCTTTATGAGATCCACTGCTGAGGAAGCCTCCAAAATCCTCAAAGAAATGCAGAAGATGAATAATTTTTCTGTTCTTAAAACTCGGCAAACAGTGAAACAGGAAGCACTGACTATCTAGAAATTAACTTTTAATGCACAACAGATGACTTCATTTTCATTTCTGAAAGTGAAAATCAGAAGCAAAGGAAAAAAATGGGAAAGTTGCTATGTCACAAGCCACAGTTTGAAACAGAACTTC
The DNA here is from genome assembly GCF_008360975.1 of Lichenostomus cassidix. NCBI lineage: Eukaryota > Metazoa > Chordata > Aves > Passeriformes > Meliphagidae > Lichenostomus > Lichenostomus cassidix. Next base: position 8,985,542 of record NC_139511.1, read on the forward strand.
TAAACAATATTTTTTCATCAGGTAGAAAGATTTGTGCTATCCAGCACCTGTTTCAGTTTGCAGAAGGCTAGGCCTGTTTGTTTTCTTGGTTGCAAGAAAAGGACTACTGAGATTAATAAATACAGGGGACCCAGTTAAAGCTTTCCCTTCTGATTGTTTTCTAGTGCTGCAGTTTTACAGTTTCTGGAGAGGCTGGGACCTGGGAATCTTGGTACACCTGCTTAGAAAATTGCTTGGCAGGTTGTGTTTATGTGAAGGTAAAATTGAACCCTTCACGGAGGGTAAAGCTAAAGCTTGGAACAGGGAAAACACCTTTTTATTCTATAATACTACTGCTTTTACTAAACAGCACTCTTGCACTGTTCTTCACTTGGGGTGATCTTTAATGCAGTGAATGTCAATATTTTAGCATGTTTATGCTTTGTGTTAGCTCACTGTCAATATTTAGTTAGTTTTACAGGATTTAACATTTTAGAGCAATGACAAGACCTCATGTAACCATGTGGTTTTCCTGCAGCTGGAAACATTGATACAAATGTCTGCAAGTGAACATAACACATATAATTATAAGAGTTCTTTTAATTATAAGAGTCAGAATGGTTTTAGGTAAATTTTGTCCTAAACAAAATATAAAGCTGAACTATCTGGGGGTTTCTTTGTCAGACTCCAAACAAATGACAAATGAGCAGTTAAGTTTTATGATGTATTATGCAACACAGTCTCACTGGAATTATTTCTCTGGGGCCACCTAAGATTTTTACATGGGTATTTCTAAATACCAGTAAAATTGTTGAGTTCTGCCTACCATCAAAAAACTACTAGAAATTTTGATTCTAAAGTCTAAACCAATAAATCTTCACTCAGCAGTTTTTTTGTTTGTTTTTTTTGTTTGTTTTTTTTTGTTTGTTTTTTGGTTTTGTTGGGGTTTTTGTTTGTTTTTTTCTGTTTATTTGTTTGGTTTTTGTTGGATCTTTTGGTTTGGTTTTTTTTCCCCAAAACGAGTAAAGACTGTGTTGGAGATTTTATTTTGGACAGAGATCGGTGCCAAAGTCTGATCAATTAGTTATTATAATTTAATAAACATTTTAAAAGCTAAGTATTCTGTGTTATTTTTCTGAGGGGCCTGTCAAACACCACGCTATATTAAAGCATGTGCAGCTCTCAGTATGTGCACAGATGTTCTTGTGAACATGCACACATGGTATGCATAGACGTACATGCCTTACCTATATCTCAAATAGGGTTACACAGGATCAAAAGTATGTCTTTCACCAAGACTGTGTTAATAACCTCTAGAATAGTTGACCTGTTGAAGCAAGAATTCAGAAAGGGATACTTTTGTTTTTGGTATGATATGTATTTCTTTATTATTGTGTGATAATAACATCTTTCTATAGTCCCTATCATGGTTTTTAATTTTTTTCTTTACACAATCATATTCCCCATGGTAAATGTTATAAATACTGAATGCAATATGTTTATTTTACTATTCACTTAATTTAAAACTCCTGTGGGCTAGTCTAATTTAAACAACTGTAGGAGATCAGGCTGAAACAAACAGAAAAAAATTACTTCCTCCAATGTTGACTTTCAAATTGGTTGAAAGACCCCAGAGATTAAACGATGGATGTTTGGTATCTCTCTGCTAGGATCATTTTTTACTTTTAATAGAAAATTTCTGACTGAGACAAAAAGGTCAAGCAAGTTAGTGCCTAGCAAAGTATTTCTCATGTGGATAAGGCAGGAAGAAAATAAAAAATCCCAAGCATCATACAGCACCTCAATCCCCTTACACAAGACAAGCATCTTTGAAGCAAGTAGTAATTCATCCATCTATGGATCTACATCTGTTAGCCTAATAGGTGACACAAGGCTGGATTTTAAATGAGCCTAACCCAATAACCAGACTTATGTAATAGGCTTTTCAGGAAGACAGAGAAGGAAGCCTTAATGTTAAGAAACCCTAGCTCAAAGTATCAGTTCCAGTAGCTCCAATGACTAACATTAAACCTTTCTGTCTGTCTGTCAGTATAACGTTCCTTTGTGTTTGCTCCACTCTGGCTATCACATTTGCACTAAGGCTCCTTCTGCCCTCCTGTTAACCTATGTGAATGCACAGGTGTGTGCATAATACATTAACAAAGAAATACTATTGTTTCAAAGAATTTATTTCTCATGGCTGTTGCGGCAAAAAAAATGCACATCACATGCAATTTTTTCTCTTAGTTACTCATGAAATGTTACTGATGTTATGTGTCCTACTCTGTCAATCATACTAAGTTAAAAACCGTAGTACAAAATACGTTTCTGTGATTTTATTGTTTGCAATAAAGTTTGTACTTTGTTTTCTTTTACAGGGCTGATCAGGCAGAACATGACTTTTTCTTCTGTACACTGGTCTAACTCCATTGACTTCAGAAGAATTACTCTTGGTTTATTCTGGTGAGAGATGGAGAGGCAGCTGATTTTCTACCTAAGATGAGTTGCTGGCACAAAAGCAGAAATATTATATGTGTTGGGGAAAAAAATATGGTGTGCACTAGCAAAATGTCCCACACAACTCAGTTATTTTAGCTTAAGAAATGTTTTCTCTTAGAAAATGCCAATAAACTAGAGTAACATTTTATTTAATGGTGTGGAAAAATTCCACATTATAGCCATATGAGAAATGTATTTAATTTTCTTTTTTTAAGCCAGTCAGCAAGTAAGGCAAGAGTGCATATTGCTAAGTTTGCTAGCACTGTCTAGAAGAGCATATTGAAAGATCCCCTGAAATGCACGATTGGATGTAATGCTGAGATGGAGAGCTTTGTGCAGCTGAACAGCACTTTGATGAACTGACTGGCTTCAGATGCTGTGAATCTCCAGCCTTGGTATTGGCAGACATTAAAACAACAGCGTAAACCTTTTGTCTCTTATTCCCTCCTGATTATATCGGATGTGGTGGCACAGAATAAACATGGCAAGGCATCTTTGTGCTGGAGATGGCTTCAGTAATAAATATAGCCCTGACATAGGGAAACACAACTCTTGTTGACCTCAGCCGGTGCTACGCTGGATTACTCTTGGGATGGGTTTGATCCTCAGTGTCTTTCTAGTAATGAGTGCTCTGGCAAGAGCATTAAGCACTGCAAGCAGAGAATTACCAGCTCCAGCATTATCCATGTTGTCAACAGACATGGAGAAAAAGCAGGAGGCAGGAGGGAAATGTTGTGTGTGCTTTTCAGGTTTGCAAATGTACACTGATTAAATCAGCAACAACACACTGCAAAATCAGGACTTTTTTTCTGCTCCCTTGTAACTTACATAAATAATACATTTTAATACCGTTTAAGGCATTTATTGAGATACATTCACTGCAAGGAAAAGTAGGTGGTTAGATAGTGAGGACTGTGAGAAGACTAGATGGGATTCTGTCTTTGAGAGGTATTCACAGTGCTGCAAAGCATTTCATACATAAAAGTTGCAAAGCAATATGTATCCTACCTTGAAAATAGATTGTCAATATCTTAACATGAATAAGGAAGCTCACGTTGGCAGTACAAGAAGTCTGGGGATGTTTATGTATGTTCTTGTTAAAATTGCTGTCTTTAATTCCTGTCTGAGCTCCAAGTAAAGCCTTTCTGTTCAGTATGATTTTATTTCATGATAGTGCAAGGAAGGCTACACTCTGAGAGAAAAGACTAAATTTTAATAACCACCAAACAGGAAAAAAAGGGTATTGAGAGAGAAAGAAAAATAGAAAAGGAAAAAAAAACCAACAGCAGGCATCAAATAGGACAGAAGTAAGTAAAAATGAAATTGACAGCCAGAGATAGGTGAGAAAAGAATAGTAAAAGGAATATCAGGTTTTCAGAGACAGGTCCCCTCTCCCTCTCTTTCTCTCTTCTCTCCACGGTTAGCAACAGGACCACTGGCAGACAGCAGTCCCTTGCTACTGGTGGATCCCTCTGGCCTGGAAGCAGCAGGACTTGGATAAAACTGGGAACAGGGGTAAGCACGGAGAAGACAGTTAAAAAGTGCTTGCCATGGCAAGCAGCTGTGGTTTGCCTGTGGGTCCATGAGAGCCTGTGCCCAGGAAATGAAATTCTGGGTAATCCACTGGGTCAGTGCTGTCAGCTGGGGAATAGCATTTGTACAGCCAGGCCTTACCTCCCACCACTGTCTCAAGCAAAGCTCAGCCACAGAAAGATCTGGCTTTGAATTGTTCCTTTCTCCTCTGCTCTAGTGGGCTCTGTCTGTTTCTTTTTTTTTTCTCCTGCATTTCCCAGAGCATGAGCCTGATCTTATCACCACATTTCTGGGAGCACCAGACACTTGCTAGGATACAGGGTAAACAACAGTCTTCTGAAAAGTCCTTATGTAGAATGTGGAGGGTGGCTTAACTTACTTTCTCTCTCTCTCTCTCTCTCTCCTTTTTTTTTTTTTGGGGTGGGGGGGGTGGTTTATCACACATGTTCTTTCTGAGGTTTGAGCCTAGATGACTATGAATAAAACCTGAAGACTGCTGTTAAAAATATGAAAAGTCTGTGTCCTGGCTAAGCCTGGTTTTCCTACTGAAGTTCAAGGAAATCATATACTGAAGATAAAAGACAACACAATTTTTCAGACAGAGAGAGCTGAAGCCCAAATTTTGTTACATTATAAACACCTGAGAAGAAGGGTGTTTCCAGCCAATTAAGGTTTGGTTCTGAGGCTGGATGAAGCTATGCAAGCTAAAAAAGACCAACAAAATATTTTTGATCTAACTGAACTGGGAAATTATTCCAGGAATTTCTGTGGACTTGAGGTTTGTGAGTTTATCTGTTTAAATGGTTTATAGAAATAAATGCCACATTCACTGGTAAAATGAGAGATATATGGAGTTTCTATTATGAATGATACAAGCTTATCAGAGATAAAAGGACTGATGAATTATAGCTATGGTTTCCATATTTACTACTGTGAGCTCTGATTTTTTATCCTATGAACAAGTAAACTGTGAGGGGATGGATTGATTTCTGATAAAACAAGAGCTGGTAAAAGACTTGGTGTAGAATAGAGAATATTTGGGTTGTTTATAGCATGCAATTAGTTTTTCTTCCTAATCTCCTGACCTTTGCTGTTGCTACTAACTCAAGACTATCCTCTCAAATGAAGTGACACTGCAAAGCAAAGTACATACTTTTTCCAGGCAAAGGTGATACAGGACAAAACAAGATGAAAATAGGTTTTACCCTGAGCTGTAGGTCTTCTGTCAAGGTACAGAAGCATAATTCCCTTGCTAGTCTTTCCTGTAAGGCACAGGAGATTTAAAAGAACACTCTGAGAGTAGCATTTGAGCCTCATCTAAACTCATCCATTTGTTGCAGTGGTAATCAAACAACATACAGTGTGTGAAGGAAATTATGTACTTAACCATGACATAGTCATTGATTCAGAGAGTGCTTGTTGGAATTTTCCTCTGGAAGACATCTAGTTCAGCTTCCCCCTGAAGCAAAATTATCACCAGCTGTAGATCAGGTTAAACATTAGCTTCCCTAGTCAATTTGCACAATCTCTCACTACCCTGGTGCCGCGCTTACCATCTCTTCAAAGAAACATTTAGTCTGAACATCCCAGCTGCAGTAAGGGGTCACTGTTCCTTTTGACGTTATTTTCTTCTAAAGGAAAGAGTTTGACTCCAACAAATCATAAGTCCCGTTCCAGCAGCTGTAGACTGCTATCAGATAACCTCCACATCATGCTGAACAAGCCTGTCTTTCTCAACTCCTTGTTGAAGGTCATGTGCTCCAGGATCCTACCTATCTTGACAGCTGCTATTTGACACTGTTTCTGACCCCTGTGGATCTGGAACTCAAAACTGGCTACATTACTTTAGGTGCCGCCTCACAAGGGGCAAGAAAGGGTGCACAGTCACTCCCCTTGACCTGATGGTCAGGCTTCTCCAAACACACAGTGTGCACTTCCCCTTATTTGTGATGTGGCTGCAATTCTGGCTTGTCTTGTCCTTGATATTCACTGCCACTTCCAGGCATTGACATCAGGATTGCTACTCAGTGCAGTCAGTTCCAGCCTGCCTTTGTGAATGAATTAGTCTTTTATGTCCATGTGCAGAATTTACACTTCTTGAACTGTGTCAGATACCTGTTCACCAATCTTCACATTTCATGAGGTCTGTTAAGAATGAGGTTTAACTTTCCAGTTTAATAATCTCTTCACCTTATTTACTATCATTTGCAAATCAATTTCTTAGCATTCAAGTTACAGATTAAATTTTTGAAGCATATGGGTCTCCATTTCTTCCTAGCTGCCTATAAGATATCAAGCCACTTTTTATTGCTAATTAGGTTGTCTTTCTCATTCAACAACAGGCCCATCTTTTTTCCTACTGACATACTTACTAAAGTTACATTAACTTCTAGGTCTAGGCCTGGATTTAGTCCCATCTGACCTTTGGCCTTTTCCCAAAATACTTCAGAAAAAAAAATCTGGTATTTTATCCAATCATTGGTGGCTGAAGGTATATGGTATGCCTTTTCTAAACTGTTTTCCCTTTTATTTCTCCTGGGTTGATCAGCCTGGATCCAAAGACCACCAAATGATTTCTTCTCAGTGCTGTCCCATCAAGAAGCTCCTTTATACAAGATGCAATCCTCCCTACTGTTCCTGTCTCCCTACAGAAGCCTTTGTTCATGGTGCTGTACTACTCGGGCTCTGTGACTGTGCTCTCAGTGCAGCCCTGAAACCAGGCATGACCTTGCAATCCCTCCTGATTCTTGCTGTTCCTGAATGTTTCTACACACACCAGTGCAGAAACATCACAGGCTGGTCTCAGAATTCATTTGCCTCTGAGCATAGACTTGATTCACTGGCCAGCAGACTCTGTAACAGAAATACACTAGCTGTGACAAAGCTAATCAAGAAGCTGCAATGATCAGAAACCTAACAGAGAAAAAAGTAAAAGAGAAACAATCTGGTTTTAGGAGACAATGAGAATAGTCATTGGCTCTGGGTAATGACTGCACTTGACCCCACAGAGAAGGCAAATTTTATGGTGTGGACACCACTAGTATCACAGGTGGCTGAGGCATGGGACATTTTTCTAAACTAATTTCTTTCCACATTAAGTCTCTTTGTACCAAAACATGAGAGCAGACCTCCTATCAGTTGGATAATCACAGAGTTGTCATCAAGTCACAGCATGAACCAACCTTACTTTGTTTCTTGGTATCATTCTGTGACCCAGCTCTGACAATGAATGCTGCAAATAGAATATACTGAGTGTAAAACAGTTGCTTCCACTTTTGTTCTGTGTTCTTATATTCATTATAATCAGCTTCCTCGTTGCTGTTTCTATGACTTCCAAAGGTTTATTTCCTTTGGTACCCTTGGACGGGTTTTATCTGAGCCATGTGATTTGCCATTCCTGAACTAAAGGAGATACTCCCTAGGATTCACTGTAGTTACAGGTCCATCACTGCTGTTCACATACTTGCTTGCCAAAGTCATTAGTTTCCAAAATCCATTAGAGTCCCTCTTTTGTCTCCTTAAGTCTTTTGGCTGTCTGTCCCACTGACAGTGCTTCATTCCATCACACCACTACAACCACAGAATTCCTCATAATTGCTTCTCTGTGTTGCCCTCCAGTTTATTCACAACAGCTCCTTGGATGGGCAAGGTTTGCTCCAGCCTACACTGTCTCAGACAGACTCTCTAACAACCGTTTCATAATTATTAACTTATTCACTTCAGCCCAATACAGCAAGCACATTGTAAAGAACAGCTTCTACAAGCATTCCTCCTTCTCAGACAAATTGTCCAGAATATCTGCTTTTTAGCCCTATGGTCTCTAAATGTCACTGTATTCAGGGTGTGGTGGCGTTCATGAAAATTTGCCTCACTAAACTGTTGTTGGCACATATTCCAAGGTGATAATCCATTGCAAGGTTGGTGAAGATTTAGTAGAAACATGTACATTTATGCAAGCAAACAAATCCTTGAAGTATTTTTTTCAAGAACTCTTGCCATCACTGCTGTTAACTTGCAGACTGGTTTAGCTGATATTGTCAGACTATTGATATTGCTCTCTGAACTGCATGAAGCTGTAAACACAGAAGCTTCCTCACCTTATTTTCATCAGCATTACTTAGATAAATTATTTATTTTTAGTGGGAACTCTGATAAAAGTACACAAACCTCATCTTCCTCTGGTGCCTATTCTTCTGCATTAGGTTGAGAAGAAACCTTCAGCCTCTGTCACACTCCCTGGTGCTTCACAGTGTGCCAACATGGGAAAAGTGCCTCACAAGCTCACCCTATGTTTATAAGTAATTTCCCCTATTGCCTGCTTTCATTCACTGACATACACAAGACACTGTCCTAGATGGTTTGGTCTGGTCCAGCAGGATTGATTTCATCTTACGTTCTTGCCATCATGACTCAAAGTAGAGTCAAAAAGGGTTATGCAAGGGTCCTGTCTGCTACATGCACTCTGTTTTACTGTAGGCAGCTGCTTGTAACCTACTAGGTTGTGCTCTGTTTCCTAGGTAATCAGGTTGCTCTCTGTAGAATTATGATTTTATGGGGGGGGGGATGAAGTGTGAATGAGAAGCCAAATTTACTCCTGTCTGTGTTAAATATGGCAAAGGCCACAGTAGGAGAAAAGTTGCAGAGCAGCAGAAAGTGTCTCCAGCGACAGAAAATGGCAAACATTGTTCTTCTATCCCTAGATATGGATGGAACTGGGGAACACACTAAAAAGCAACATTTTTTGGAAAAAGGGTGCTATCAGCATGATCACTAGCTATAGTGACAACCCAGACTCCTGTGGACTGCTAGCAAAACCCACAAACTCTCTCCATTCAGATCAGTTCTCCTGGAATAGAAGGCCTGTTAGGCTTGAAATATGCATTCTTTGTATTTTCCTGTACTTGTGTTTAAAAGGTCAGCATCCCTTCTTGTTTTGTGGTAGTAAATCTTTGGGACAAACTGATCCAAGGGCTATAATTGAGGTATAATATATTGCATTCAGATAAATTATTTTTCTTAATACTCAGATTTATTTTGTTGGGAAAACAAGACAACATCTAAAACATAAAAATGCAAGCCAAACAATTTCTCCCCTCACTAACTTGAGAGGTGTTTCTCAATGCTCAGGTTTTCTTATTTATTGTTAACAATGATTTATTACTTTATGAAATCTTTATGTTCTGACCATCTTTCTCTTTGTGTCTCTCTAAGGCATATTGCAAAGTCTGCCTGGCTTTTGCACTGTGTTCAGGACTGTCCTTTTATAGCAGAAATACCAAGAAGTTTTTGTGCAATGGAGTAGATCATGTTTTATGATAGGTTAAGGTAATGTGGAGTGAAAGTGGCCCAACTATAAAAAGAGTTTATCTGCTGCTAGGTGGCCTCTCATAGGTTGTGCTGCATTGTCAGCAGTGTTATTATTTCATGCACTGAGCTGATTGTGCCTACCTATTCTACCAAAATGTTTAAGCAACCTACATAAAATCTGCTACATTTTGGTATCCTAATGTCCCTCCATACAACCACAAAACCTCAATACTCTGTACTATGTTTTCTCTTAAAGTACCTACAAAATGCTGACTGGATTTAAAAAAGATTAGATCAACCACCCAATGACCCTTGTTTATCCACTGAACTGAGCAGGAACAGCTACCCCACAGATACAGACATTATGAAAAGCTGAGTATGCCTCTAACAGGTGACTTGGAAAGCCTGCACAAGTTGTCAGTTGTCTTCACGCACTTGCTTTTGTCTTGTCAACCTGGAGCAAGACCTCTGTGTCTGTGACAGAGCAGCTGATGTTCAGTGGCTCAAGACTTACTTGGATCTGATTTGAGCTGGTGACTATTGCCCATGAGCATTCCCCTCTCTATTCTAATGCAAGCGACAAGACAAAACTCACCTGAGGTCAGTTTCAGAAAAGAAATAACTACACTTTCCCAGACGTGGATGTTCCTGAGGATTCACAGCATCACTTTCTTCTTTCGCTGCCTGACTGAAGAATATTAGTAGTTTGCTGTGCAGGGAATGTTTCCTACCTTTGTATTCCCCTGTACATACATAAAGGTATTTCAGTTCCAATCGCCACCATCTTTAAACACAAAATCCTCAGGAAAGAAAGTACTTTTTTTTTTTTTCCCTTCTAGTTTTTTTAACAAAGAAACAGTGAGCTGACAGTTGATGAACACACAGCTGGCAAACTGGCTCAGTGTACTGAGACGCTTGCCACGGTAGTAGCATAGGTTTAGAATGTGCCATGGTATATCTATTTACTGTGGCTAGGAAGAAATGAGTAAAAGTAACAAAAAGACTCATTTTTCTGCCTGATAGGCTGGTATCTTTTTTGCTGCTGTCTATTATTGACTAGATCACATTGACTGTGGTGCTTCAAACACTGTAATTCATGAGACAGGTGCTGACTAGCTACTTGTTCATTGTTTATTTATGAGCAGGGAAAGATTTCTAAAGGTGTTCAGATAATTTAGAATACAGTAATCAATTCATATATATATTTTTTAAGTTACAAAATAATAAGCCTAAGTCAAATTATATTTTGTTGTATGAGATAGTAAAAAAATGAACCCTCAAGGGGCAAACAAACTATTGTTACTCAAAGAATTACCCAATCAGTATGGACTCAGCTGCCTAACTCCTCATTAACTATTTAGCAGTTCCTTAGAAGGAAAAATCTACTATACAGTGAAATCCCATCAATATTTAATATAGCAGTGCCTGGAACACTGGACTGAGTTCCTCACTTGTGCAGATGGCATAAGCAAAGTGTATACTGCCACATCTCTTAATGGGGGAAATCTCAGATAAATCCCAAGCCTTCTTTCTTTTGTTCTGGTTAACTTTATATTCTTAGAATTGTTAATGACCTGTTGCTGAGCACTTCTGCAGGGTTTATGCCAGTCTTTTCACACACACAACGAGTGAACTTATTGATCACCATGCAGTTTCATCTGAAAGCCAAAATTACACCATATTGACTTAATGTTACCATTTTCTGGTTTGGAAAGTACCTTTGCTAGCCCAACAAGTTGATGTAATTTTTTTTTTTTTAATATGATAAAGCTCTCTGAGTTATTTTTGTCTTGACCTAGTTTTGGTACCTGATCACACACTATAAAAATAATTGGTCTGTCTTCATTAATATAATTTTCTTTCAGTTTTAGAATCACCTGTCATAGTCAGAAAACTCCCACCAAAAGCTTGCTAGCTCTCTTGCTATTTCTATACTGTCTGCCTCCCTGTCCTGTTCCTAATTATAGATATTCTGCCATCACAGTTAAATTTACAGCTGCCAGATTACAGCTAAATTGGTTTTCATCACTCTTTTAGCCAAGCCTCTGTTCTCAAGCTCTTCCATTTTTCACTGTTCAGGCCCAGTTCCTGACCTAGTGTGACACTGCTGCAGGGACAAAGGAACGTATTAGTGCTTTACGCTTAAGAGTGTCATTTCTGTCTAACCTGCCCTGAAACAGAAGTGTGGGAATTTGTTTTTCACTGCTCTGTGGCAGAGCATTGTCGTGACATTTGTGAAGTGGGAACTCCACAATGTTAGAGGCTGCCAACTGAGGACACTAAATCATCTTGGTCTCAGCAACAACAGCTATCACGAAGAAAAGTAGTGGTTTTTCTTTTTTAACCTCACAGCAGCAGAGACTACCATGGATTGGCCACAGGTGGAAGAGGCACAGTAAAATGTGACATTTCTAAAGGACTAAAAAATTAACTCAGATTAATACTATTTTAAATGTTATTCAAACTATATATTGTTATCTTATTTACTACATCACCCTATTCACTGCAACTTAATGACTCTGCTTTCAAATCTCTGCAAAAATACTGTGCTCTGAGATGAAGATAGCCAAAGTATTTTTCCTCTCAGCACAGTTGTACACAGTAGCCTATTCGTTCCCACTTGGACATGAAGTAATCTCCATTACCTAGTTTCCACAGCAGGCAATGAGGCAACAGACCTACAAGAAAAAAAAAAAGAAAAAGAAAAAGTGATTTGCTTGTTCTCAAAGCTATCTGTCATACACAATAATCTGCTAAAGCCTTAGCAGCCAGTGGTGATGTGATATGAATGTGGCCCTTTTGATCTGATTTTCCTTATAGACTTAAAATGTTTTGCCTTTAATTCTTTTTCTCTGGCTGCTCATATAGCTCCACGATGAGCACACATTGTCTCCTTGTTTCATTTAAGAGCCATTTGGGAATGCTATGGCAATATGCCATGAAGATTGGGCTTATTCCACTTCATTCTACTTACTCAACTGTTCCACTTGATTCTTTAGATTCCTCCAAGATTTATTAGAAAGTTTTATCTTTTATAGCTCCCAGTCCTTCTGCCCGATGTACGTGAAAGCTCTTAAAACTCAAAGCAATCTGTCAGAGGAGCTGCCAACGACCTTTTTACAACATTGCTAACCTCTTAATCTAGAACTGTCACTCACAATGTAGAACTCATTGTATTTCTGGTAGGAGATTGGCCAAGAGCACATGGTTTGACAAAAATGGCTATAATTAACATACACACACAAAATGTTTAGACTACCATTAGAAATAATGGTATCTCACAAAATTTAGCAAAAGAAATTATGGTATTTACCAATTCCTGTAATACATTTTCAGATAAGGGGCCTGTCTCAGAGAAAGCCAGTAAAACCTACATTGCTTTTCATATATGTTTTCCCTGAGGACAATAGATTGCATATCCAACAGAAAATACAGAAATTCTGTGTCCCAGAATAAAGATTTTTAGCATTTATTCACTTAGATGTAGACACATAAAGGCATTTATTGACATACCTTATGGTAACAAGTTTATAACCTTGCTGTGACAGCAACCACTCCAAGCTGTGCTTCTGTACCACTGATTCACTCAGGCACTATGTGTATGTGGTCTACTCAGGTCTTCAAGTCAAATTTAATAACAGTATTATGTCAGAATTTAGTGGAATAATTAATTTAGCTCATTTATGCATTTGTAAAGCTATTAGAATAATTCAGAGTCAAGCATACTTCCCTGAGGAATACTGTGGTCTTAGATCAGTATTTATTTTGAGATCTTTGCTTGAAAGGAATTAAAATAAACCTTAGCTGCATTTTAAGCACATCAGTCCTGGTTTGTTCATCTCTTCTGTCTAAGGTAATCTAAGAAAATGGGCATAATCCATTTAAGGAAACTATTTATTTCAAAAGAGTTTTGGATTAAAACACTTCTCAAGTTTGACTGATGCTAGTTAGTGACCCTGGCAATGTTACTATTACATTAAGAACGTAAGAACAGCTGCACCAGGTCAGAAAAAAGGTTTGACATGTCCAGTGTCCTGTCATGAGAGTGTTGTCAGAGACAACTTAGAAAAAAAAGTGTCAGAACAGGATCAGCATAAAAACCATCCTGGATAGCAAATGCACTCTGACTTCACTGCTAGAAGTACTTAGTCTAATGTATAGATCTCAACTGAATTTTTATTAAGCTATCTGCTTCTTCAGAATGGTGTGATATGTGTATAACAGCCAGTGCCATCCCTGCTGTTTTCCTTCCTGATGACCTCACTAGTGCTTTAGCTAAAGTGCATCTATCTTGACATAATTTTCTCTCTCTGTAGAAATAACTGCAAAATCACTAAGGGTCAGGTCACATCAACTGTATCAGATCAATGAACCCCCACAATGCAGGAAGACTCAGAGAGGTGGGGACAGAAGTGTTCCTGAGTCTCAGGGAAGAGCACAAGGGGTGACCACAGCTGTTGTAGTGGAAGCAGAACTTACACCAACACAAAGGGGGCATGAGGCTGGCTTTCGGCTTAACCAACGGCTCTGAAAGTGGAGTGGATCAACTAGCTGTGTAAATGACCTCCCATGAGTTGAACAAAAAGGCATGGATGTTGTCCTAAACCAGCCAGACCAGCACAGGAGAAGTGTGCAAGTGGCCCAGCCCAATGTAAGAGTACAAAAACTGAACAACCAACAAAACAAACTTTGAACATAGCAACAGGTATGAGCTGGCTTCAACCAACCACCCCAGTGGTGGTAAGAATTGAGACACATGGGATGGGAATCAGATTTCTGTTGTTTTTCACCTGTTTACTGCAATTGCTTTATTGTCCTTGTGCTGTATTTTCAGTATACTGCTGTATTCCTTTGCTGAACCAAAATTCCTTGTAATGTCAAATATCTTAAGATAAGTGAATTTGGTATTGAAACATGAAAACTGTTCACGTGTGGAATACCTGAAGGAACCTAGTCTGAGAGTGCTGGATGCTAACGTCCTCCTAGTATGACAAAAGCAAAAGTAGTTTCGATAATTTTCATTTGAAATGTCTTCTAGTTAAATTCAAACACTTACATTGCAAGATTATAAGTCCCATGAAGGAAGAGCAGGTGTTTATGAATACAGCTAGCAAGGATAGCATAAGATTAAAGTGTGAGCAAATGTAGTTTAAATGTCAGAACAAACATCATCATGGTTAGATCTGCAACATTACAGCATAGCTTCTGAAGAGAAAGTGAAGGTTCAGCTCTTGGCATTTGAAGCTTCACTGGCAAAATCACTACGGCTGACACCAGAGTAAGTCTGTCCATCTCTGTTTTCTACGTATCTTAATTTATATGCACTGTATATGCTTATGATATTATAATATTGCTTCTTTCTAATTCTAATAAGAGTCTTTGGTTTTCTTGTCACTGATGTCTACTCATTACTGCCTGAGGATCACAGAAATTCTAAAGCACGTGAAACTACAAACGGATGGCTATAGAAAGGCTACTGACTTGTAACTTTAGACTCCCAAAACCTTTAGGTGTACCCCTGTGACAGGGGAAAGCATATATTTTTACATGTTATTCCTGTGAACACAGAGTCTGATATTCCTATATATCATACTTGAGTGGATTAAAATATAGCAAAGTATTAATTCATGGTACTTTTACTTAACGTACAAGCAAGGGAACAGAGAAAACATTGGTCATTTTGGCAGACCAATAAGCTAAAAGACTTAATTAAAAGCCACTGCTTTTCTCTTTAGGGTGAATAACCAAGTGCTTAAAAACCTCTTTGTTTATTTGATTCACATTTATTCATAGCTATAACTAAAAATGCTCAGACATGTTGGCAAAGGAATACTTACCTGCAAGAACCAAGAGAATCTTGTGGCTTACTGAGTGCATTTGTGTCCAGTTTTAACATCCACAATAGAAAAATGCCAAAAACTATTAAATTTTTCTGCGAAGAACTATAGAAATTAATGGAAAACTGAAAATCAGGTTATTACTGAGCTCCTAGAGTCACTCAGTTGCCAGTTTATCAAAGATTTTTCAGTCCGAGGGAAACATAAACATCAACTAAAAGAGAAGATATAGTATAACAGAGCACTTACACATAGCAGACAAAGGCTAGAAGAATCAAAAGGGATAAAAGTTGTAGCACAGCAAATTTGATCCAGTTTTGTAACAACTAGTTTTACAGTATCACCAGGTTACAGCTGTCAAGGGATATCAGATTGTTCATCCCTCAAATTTTTTAAATTCAAGACTGGACATTAGTTGAGGAGATGCTTCAGCAATCACATAGTCAAATGAAGTGAATTTACAGGAACTATAATATTTAAGATCAGATGAACTAAATAATAATTCTAGTATTTTAAATTCTGAGTTGATTTTTTTTATTTAATGCCTTTCATCCAAGGGATTTTAAGTGCTTAACAAACACTGATTAATTAATCCCCTCAACACTTGAGAAAAGTAGGTAATTATTACTAAATCTGCTTTTCAGATATGTAAGCTGTGATTCTGTCAGGTTAAGTGATTTGTCAAAGGTTGTGGAACAAGCAAATATCAGATATGGACTGCTGGAAAATCTAGGTTGTGAGTACTCATAACTATGACAACTGTATTATATTCCAGATAGAACAAAGTTGATCTTTTAACTTCTTAGCAGTCAGGAGGTGTTAACTAAGTATTTTCAATGGCAAAGAAACAGATCTGAACAGAAAAGGTGAGGGATTGGAGTGCTGATCAGTGAAGCTGAGAGAGTGTTTAAAAAATACCAGGGAGATGATACAGTTTATTTAACAAAATCTAAAACAACTAATGATATTAATAAAGTTTGGGGCACAGTGCTTTTTCTTTGTCTAAAAAAGATGGTGGAACACTTTTGTAATGATATTAAAAGGCACTATTTATTGAAGCTAATAGACACCACGGACTGATTGGCAGCATGCTCTGAGTTTCCACTTTCTATTTGATTAAATGCAGCTTGGTGCTGCCTGGTATCAGAATGCAGGGTGTCCATAAATCCTGGCCTGGATTATGTTACATTAAACTTGGCAAAATTCTGATTTCACTGTAGGCAGCAGTAAAATTCTTCCGGACTTCAGTCTTAATCCTGGTGCAGTTTCTAATAGAAGAGTATTTTGGATACTGCTGGAAAAGGCATTATTCCACATTTCTAGTTTTTCTTAATGGGGTGTCTCCTACAGAAACTATGATGCTGTTAGGCAAGTCTTGCTGTTGAGTATTCAAGAACAACTGAGGAAAGCATGAAAAAAGGAGCAATAGCTTTCAGAACTGAAATATCATAGAGTTGCATTTATGGGCAAAACCCCGAGCTAATAGTGATCTTCAATCCACAGCCAACTGCAAATTCAGGGACCTACAGAAAACTGTCATCTGTAGATTCGAAGCAGATGCTTCTGGAAAAGTGCTGAACTCAAATGCCTCAAGCCTCCCAGTAAAAAAGAAGACAAAATTCTTCTCTACTTCTCTTTGCAAAACACATGGAGATACTGAGTATCTAAGCAGAGCCTCAAATATTTTTCCTTGTTTACAACCAACTGTATTTCCCATAAATTTTTCTGCTCCTTCACTGAAGCATGATATGTCTTTATACCTGCAGAATGTAACAAATCAAAGATTTTTCTTTTATACCTTGGAGTGAAATTTGCAAGCTTCTGGAATACTTTTATTTTTTTGTGTTAGCTGCAAATAAAAAAAAATTATGCTAGGAGACCTGTCACAGCATTCTGAGATTAAATGCCACTGTATTGCATATTGCAGATATTCTGTTCAGTGTTGTCAGCTTTCTTACTCACTGTGAGTGAAATCCAGATCTTGCTGAAATCCATGATGAATTTTGCCTCTATCTTCCTAAGATGACCAAATAAAAAACTCGAAATGTAAAAGGTCTAGGCCCATACACATGACTGAGGAGTTATTGGCAAGCAAGGCTGAATACTTTCAAATAATTGTTATGTATATGCAGCACAAACAATAGTATACTGTGTATGTGGAAACTTTGTGCAAGTCTGAGACCTTTACTGCTTCTGTGTCTTTTGATGTTAAACTGCCACTTCTTTTAAAATGCATGCTACCAAATTACAGCCAGCTCCTATAAATCAGTAACAAAAGCAAAGAGCAGCTAGAGAATATCAGAGTAATATGAGTGGAGCTATACCTAACAAATGTAACCTGACTTACTTTTTAAATGCAGTTTCTTAAATGAGTGTGAGGAAAAGAGATAAATACAATAGATGAGGAAAAAGAGAAAGGAGAGTAAAAGTACTTTGAGAAAACAATACAACAAAGCATCTGGTTTCTTCAGTTCTCTAAAGGGCTGACATGCAGGGTACTGTTCTTTTGCAACCTTTTTTCTTTTTAAATGCTTCCACATAGCTTTAATATATTCCATCTACGCTTAGAGAAAATAATGAACTGACGAATAGATGATACTTTGAAGGGATTAACTGACTGCTGTGGAACAAACTAGATCGACTGCAAACTACTCCAAAAACTTAGTGAACTTACTATTTATAGGTCCTCTCCAACAGAAACACAATATAGTCAAAATTAAGTAATCTTTCCTTGAAAATTGTAGTTATTTTGATAAACAGTGCTGTCAAAGCAACAAACATTAATGCCACAAACTCTAGATCATTCACTTTCATGTAAGGTTTAGGAGGCTTCTTGTGAGAATACTTCATAGTTAAAGTATGTCTTCCCTTGGGGATCACAAGAGCATTTAATTTTTGTTTTGGCATTGGGCCCATTGTGTTTATGAGGTTCTTTAGAGAAGTGGAATTGATGACCACAAAGGAAAAATTGAGAGTTACTTATTTTAAACCATGATTATAACCTTTCAAGGTTTTCAGGACAAAAAAAAAAGGAAAAAAAGAAAAAAAAGTGCTCTCATATATATATATATATATATATGCACATATAGGGACTTTACTGCAAAAATGCTTTAGAATTCTATATTGAACCTAACAGTATAAACAGTCATATCGGGCTTTATACTATAGGGTTATTTATCGTGCTATAATGGTATCCTTCGCTGTTTTGCCATTTCCACTAAATACTATGTACCACACTTGCTTGATCTACAATACACAGTATTTTTGTTGACAAGGATAACTTTGCAGGTAAAACTTCAACTCAATTCAATATTCTTTGATTTTTCACATAAGCTTACCCATTACTAATGAAAATTTATAATTTATTTTATTAATCTTGATTTATTGTCTATCACGTATGTAAATTTACACTACAGATATTAGAATCCCTTAAGTCTTAAAGCCTATGGAGTGGAGCATGATCTTGCAGGTACAAGCCATGCAAAAGAAACCACACTGTGTCAGATCTGCATGATTCTGTCAAGAATGCATTAAGTGTCTTGCTACAGCTTTTCTCATACGTGACTTGTAAACCACTCTTTATGACAATTCACATGGATTCTTCCACAAACATGTTTTTTAACAACACACTAATTTTCATTTACTTTAACATTTGGAAGATTTAGCCACTCTAGGTCTAATGCTGTTGGATTAATTGCTGTAGAATTCTAAACATCCTTCAGTGCACCAAAGATAAAGAGAAATTAATATGCTCCATGGGCTACAGTCTCACTCAGCACCTTCCAGGAGCAGGAGGTTTCACTGAGCAATACGATGCAGCAGTTGCAACCTTAGGGGTACACTCTGACTGAATAAAGAACATCCATTCTGCATCTAATTAGGTCATGTAGACAAACTCAGAATTTAACCTCAAGGATTTGCTAAATGGGAATGCGCAGCAATAAATTTAGTGGCAAATTCCTTCTAATAAAGTTCTAATATTCTATTACATGTCAAAGAAGAATCAAACTGATCAAATCCTAGGTAACTTAGTAATAAAAAACCCCACTATGACTACTGGCCCCAGGCCTCAGAGTGCCACAATCTGGTTTGATTTGCCTCAGGGCTTTCCCCCCCCTCTTCCTTTTTTTTTTTTTTTTTCTCCTCTGAAGTAAAGTTTAGTAGTTATGGAAAATTAATCATTACTCCTATTTCTTTGCTCAGGGAAGATGCAGCAATACCTGCACGGCAGAAAACATTGATTTCCAATCAAAATAAAACCCTTTTAAAATAGTGGATCTCTTGATTTCCTAGGCAGCCTTTAGATAACATGATTTTCCACTGTTTCTGCCATATGCCTGTTGACAAAGGATTCCTGAAGTATAAAACAATTACTATTTGTTTTCCTTTGTTTATGTTGAAACACTAAGTGATCTAAGAATACACAGTGGATTGTACAAGATATTAATAATCCCTCCTAATTAAGAAGTCTGCTTATGAATTATTTTCCAGATCTTGCTTCTACCCTTTTAGGATTTAACACTAGTCCTTCAATTCTTGATTTTGGCATTTTCCTTCAACAATTTTAAGATAGTCCTACATTTCAGAACTGTTTTTCATTTATCTGTTAGCTGGATTCTACTATCTCCTGGTTTTTTCCCTTTGAAATGGGAGGTTGAAAAAATTAGTTTTGAAAACACCTTTCCAATGTCAAAGGTAAGATGCATGTCTTTGGAGGACCTATGGCCAATGTCCAAAATGAAGGGCAGTAAAAGCAAACGATTGCCAAAAAGGTGTGAAATTAATTTCTTAACTGTACAAGTCTTCTGTAACTTCAATTTCAAAGAGTAATGTTTTAATGCATAATTTTCATTAAGCAGAGAAGCGTGTGCAAAAGCTCATCTGAGATGGAACATGTAAAAAAAATTATAATGAAGGAAGGGGGATCAGGATCAGCCAAAAGACTACTTTCTCTCATCTAAGTTTTTGATATTATGATCTGAGAAAATGAAAATGTCATATTTTCTCCTTTACCAGTACAATGCTCTAGAAGGCTATGACACAACTGATGGTAAGGAAAATAATGTTCAGTTAGAACTGGCACAAAGCAGACAATGTGATTCAAACTTTTGCAACGTTTTCACAAATTCTTTCTCCGCTACATCCACAACACTTTCACTGACAATGAGACTGCAACCAAGTCTTGCTAAACAGCCCTAAAAAATTTTAACCTTATTGCTTTGCTGCATCTGACTTTCCATGACAATTATCAGGCTGCCATTTGTCAAGCTGATGTCTATTTTGTTGGCATAGATCACACAGGCAGTTAATTCTGCTCTGTCCTTGTTTGGCTGAGTCTAATCTCCTGGAATTCAAGAGTCAGCCAAACTTGGTATACCATGCACTGGAAAAGGCTGCATTCAAAATCTACAACAGAAGTGTTTTATTAGTGGACCTCTCTGATTTAGGAAAAAAGAGGGTTAAGAAAATGTCTCTTCTCTCATGACCCTGTTTTGAAAATTGTGGCTCATTGTGCTCCTAAATGTCTTTGATAACCCTTCTCTTTCTGTTTGGTGTTGGAATTCACACAAATACAGGACTACAAATAACAGGTACCCAGGCATGAATGTGATATCTGCTATTTAACAAACACTTAGGTTTCACTCTTCAAACTCTACTCTGCAAACTCTTCAGAAATGTAGTTTCTAATGGAAAGGGTCCATTTTTGCTCACTCACATGACTCTAAGAATTGGCTTCTTAATCAAAAACATTGTTGAAGTCCAAACAGTATAGCTAAAATCACTACAAGTGTCCTCCACACTGCCTACAGTAAATGAGTCTTCAGCATTTTATCACTGAAACCTCTGAGATTTCTTTCTTCCAGCTAAAACCTTCCACAGTGCATAGCTGCACACAGACTTCTCCAGAATTTGCTTGCTAATTAACTACAATAATATATATCAGTCTTGCTTCTGTTTGCTCTTTCACCCAGATTATGTTTTCTCCCCAGCACAAAGGACCTTGTTTCATGGCTGCAGTGCCAGTGGAGCTGTTGCTGTGCAAAGCAAACGGCATGGGCTAGAAGCTGCACCACATTATCCATGAGGGAAACCCTTGTGCCATCAGGTATCTTGGAGACCACCACCTGCACAGGCCAGGTGTCACCCAGGGCACCCAACAATGCCCTGCCAGGTCTGATCCTTGGGCAGGAAAGCATCTCCCCTGCAAACAGCTCTCCAGCCTGTGATGCATGCTGAGCCTGCCTCAGCCAAGGAGCTCTGAATTTTCCTGAATGAGGTGACTGCCTTGTGCCATTCAGCTACCTCAGCAAACTCCTCAGAGCTGTCTTTAGACCATAAAACTCTACTTACTGCTTGTACAACATATCAGGGCAAGTGCCTCCAGAGCTAACTCAGTGCAGAACTGTGGCATGATCTGTAGTAACCTACTCCGCAGCTCTGTTGTTTGGGTTTTTTTAATGTTGATTCATTTTCACTAATGTGAGTAATGTTAGTTGATGGGTGGTGCTGTGTGATGAGGGAACAGTGTCAAAGTCTAAGGCTTTGCTATGTACTGAAAGATATGCACAAGCAAGCACAGGGTTTTGCAACAAAAGGAACTGTTTATGATTTTACAGCTTATGATTCATACGTAAAATGAGCAGCAAGAATAATGGTTGCAGTTGCAATAACTTAAATTGAAAATTATCCTGAAAGTTGATTAAATTCTGAAAATTATTAAAGGGTATCTTCTGATTTTTTTTGTTCTTGTAAAGTGTGCTATTAATAATAAAATTTAATAATCATGTTTACCACATAAGGCTAGAAGGCAATCAAGTACACAGCTTCCATCATGTTTCCAGGTGATAACAGTAGTCCACCTGTGCCTTGACTGTCTAACTTGTTTTTCTTCACTTACCTAGACACAGACAAAAAAATATCCAACCTAGCTGTCTATCCCATGCCACAAGGCTTGAACAAGCAACAACAAAAGACAGCATGCCCATAAACAAGATCAATTATTTCTCCACTGATCAATGTATCACTACAAAACTAAGAACCAAATATACGTACAGACACCTGTTTCTTGTTGAATTATTTTGAATTCGG